>NC_069115.1:35443293-35744293 GCF_025612915.1 Magallana angulata
AAATTATCTTTTTAAATTAGAATTATTGCACAACATTCAAAGATATTTCATCGCAAATCAATTATCAAGGAAGGTTTAAGGTAGCAAAAGATACCTGTTGCAATTGGTCTTTGTCCATCATCGTGAATTAATTTTACATTTTTATCTTCTGATGAAAAACTAAAAGGCCAAATGTCATCATTTCTTGCTTGAAGTTTCTCAGGGTTATGAAAAATCAAAATTAAGAAATTGTTTACCTTGCAAATCTTTGAACCGCAAAAACGGGGCCAAATACACGTATGTAAAAAAATGTTTGCAAAATTCTTCTTCTCTTCTCCTGTACACATGTAAGGGAAAAATAAATGCATGTTTACAATGTCAATGCACCCCTCTACCAAAATAGTGAAATCAATGGCCCTTGGGTCAGGAATCCAAGTTTAAGCCAGTTGGCGGGGTCAATATGGCCATATACTAGTAGTACATGTAACAAGAGGCAAACAGGGCCTATATGTAACATTCACCTGAGTATCATAGCCGTTACACAGACCTGTAGAGCAATCTCATATATGTATTTAATTAAGTTTCAATCTGGAGTAAAAAATAAATATATAAATATTGTACTGACTATCCGACCCCTGAAATCTTTCAAAAAGGACCATGGAAATTGTTTACAACGTGCTTTAGTATGTAAAACGAGATTTTCGGAAGGGTTGTATCATTTTAATAAAATCGACGTTAATACAAATGCATAAAGAATCACTTTTTTTTACTGATATTAGTATTACCGTGTCTAATATACAAACTTGTTTACAAATATTAGCCATATCGTATCAAATGTTCACATCTTTTGTATTTGCTTTATCAAAACAAAACAAACAAAAAAAAAAAGAAAAATAATTTCAATTGATATTATTGAATATTGTTTTCAACTAGTTGTACTATGAAATTAACGCCTGAATTTTATTAATAGCCATTTTTAATTGTTATTTCGTTTTTTCATCTTTTAAGATATCAAATCCAAGCATTTTTTTCAAATCTTACGTAAAAACGATCATCACAAAATAGTATCCCTTGCGCCGTGACATGATTATCAATGACATAAATGTAAATTTTCAAATCATGCATCTCCTACCAATTACAAAGGAGAGGAAGTGCACAATCCGGACACTGTAAATTATTTCAACTTCCAAGGAAGACGGTAAAAATCGTAATTTGAGTGTTTTACTAAGATTTTACATTATTTCAACTTCAAATGAAGACGGTAAAAAATCATAATTTGAGTGTTTAAAAAAATTAATAACTTTTGAATATAAATTATTAATAAGCTCAAAGTTAATACTTAAATAATTGATACCATATCAAGTAATTTTTAACGAGTACAATGTAAAACAAACAACTCATTAATTGAAAAAAAAACAAAATTCATGGAAATCTCCATTTTGGGATATTGCCACTAGTCGAGGGTATTAATGCTGTCATGTGTACGTTTCTGTGGTGATGAATTTATTTATGGAGGTAGTTGCAGGGTTCCTTCATTTTTACAACATTTTTATTTCTTTGCGGCCTACTGACCAAAGTATCTAATTTTGAATCCGTAACCCAGTAAATGAAAAAAAAAAATCTTGCGTAAATTGTAAAAATCAACCTTGGATCAAAGATTGATGCCAATTGATACAAAATCTTCACCAATGCACCAATAAAATGTTCAACTTCAAATTTATCATTGCGTACTTTGGCGATTTTACTGTAAAACGTTCCGTTTTTGTACTCATTTGCATGTATGCTAATGAGCTAAGAGGAACTGTGAGGAATTATAATTGGCGATTTGTTGCTTTATTTGAGCATTATTGCCATTAAGCAAGATATTAGTATGAGCCTGTTATTATGTTCTCTTCTTAAACTGTGTAATTTACAAGCTCGGACCTTTGGTGGAAGTGGGGTATGGGGTGGAAAAATATGGCCATATAGTGAACACGTCTTTTTCAAATCACACGGGTTACCTATTGCCGTTGGTCGTCCATTGTCCGTAAACAATTTTGCATTAGTTACGGTACTCAGATGACCGTCAAGCCTGTGGGCCTCTTGTTTAAAAATTGACATCACTTTTATTCCATCCATTTTAATTTTGAAGACATATCTAAGAAAAGCAAGACAAAATAAAAATGTTATTTTTTTAAGCCATTTGTGTCATTTAAAGATGATCCAAACTTTGGTAAAACAAGCTAATTGAAATATGGCATGCACTGTTTACATGTAAATCTCCATGTTTAATCGAATACTTTAACATAATCTTAAACAATAATTGATGTGTTTTTTTTCCTTTTGTGCTAATATAAAAAATCTTAGCAACAAATGTAAATTGAGCGAAAGTGCAAAAAAAAGGTAATATTAAATGTACCATAACTCAAACACATTGTCTGATATGCTTCTCAAGAAAATCTTGATACAACTCAGTTGATAAGCGGGGCACTATAAACTAAAAAAATATAATGATTTGAGTGCAGATATCAAAATATAACTCGAGAACGCTCAATATTAGCGGACAGATTGTGCTTTTAGGGAAATTTCTAACTTCTCAGAGATCATTTACCCAATTTATGTACATGTTCATAGAGTGAGGGAACGATTTTTTTCTTTTTAATAGGTTTGTTAAATCCAATTTGTTAAGGACTGAACTGGAAAACTCAAATGAGGAATTGGAATCAAATGAGAGACAAAACAGCCAATTTGCAAACTGGTTAGGCGGAGACGTCATTCAATTTCTCCAAAACATCCAAGACCCAGAAAATGGATGTGTCGTCATGGAAACCATCACAGAATTGTGGAGGATTAAACACAATATTGGGTATTCCACACCTCGCCCTTCAAATGAAGAAATCCATGGCATGGTAACATCATTCCTATCGTATGTTAGAGCGCACATCAATGGCTAAACGGAAAGGACAGACGTTTGAAGTCACCATAATGCAATATATCGGATTCAATATTTCCCTGTAGCATAACATGTAACGAATTAGCAATAGTATATATCTAATATTGTACTATGACGTTATTAGTGTTATTACCTTTCTTTGTAAAGATGTGTTTCTTTTTTGATACCCTGTCGTCCTAACATTGTTATTAAATATTTATCGAAAACATATCTAAAAGGGATTAAGTTTAAAGGGAAAATACGCTTGGCTATTTTGATCATGTCGGTTAATTTTTTTTTAATACTTAGCAATTATATGTTTAATGACTGTATAATATATATTGTTTTCCTTTGGACTGAAATGTCACATTTTAATTGGTTTAAACATAGCACGTGATTGCCTCATATATCTCTATATTTGTTCTGTGATGAATAATATTAGGCAATATGGCCGTCATTGGTCGACGCTTCGCTTACTCATTTCGACATTTCATAGTATTTTATACATAAACTGCATGCTGTAAGTTCTTAAAGTATTTGGAGTTGTTGCCCTTTGAAATTCTTTAAAATTAGAGTAGTTGCCCTTAGAATATTGACGTCACATTGTTTCGTCTGGAGCAGAACAAAATGGCAGCGACGAAATTTGCTCAAATCTCTGCAGAGGAAAGGGAGAAAACATCTGAAATTAAATAGCAACAAAACATTGTAAGTAAACATGGGTAAAGCAAAGATTTTGAAAGAGTATTTGAAAGGTGAGATGAAAATTTTGAAGAGTTTAAATGAGTTAAATTGGACGAGATGTAAGGCATCTTGTACATGGCTTTGCTTAGATCATCGCTATTTGTGAATAAATATGTCGCTTGATAGTCCTCGAGAAAACAAAACACTTATTAGGTTAGTTACTGACTCACTACGGAAATATATTGGGTTGATCAATCTCATAGAAGGCTCGGCTTCGCCTCGCCATCTATGAGATTGATCAACCCAATATATTTCCGTAGTGAGTCAGTAACTAACCTAATAAGTAATACTATAGCCCCCTCATATGTATAAGCAATGCTATTTAGTATACAATAAATGGCATCATTGTAAAAGACAGCTGTTCAGTATTGTGGATATTTGTTTGTACAGACAAATTGTCCAGATCCATGGAAGATGTTAGATCATAATAACATGCGATTAGTTAACTTAACAACAAGCGTACTTAAGAGAATTTATTCTCTTATAATGTTCTTGATATGTGTTTTTAACCTTGATTTTCAGTAGTTCTACGTGAACATGTGTCTTATTATTGTTGAATTGAAGAACATTGTTGCTTGAAAAAATATGTCCTCCTTTTGTGTACTTTGACACTTATTTATCAACAAAGTAGAAATTACATAGACATTTGAACGTTTATCCAGCTGGTACCTAGCACATGTATATAGTAAAAATATGAAGTCCTCTTTAAACTTTAACTTAAAACCACGGAACATCAAGTAAGTTTTTTCGAACTTAACATTTACACCAGATTTATAAATTATTGTATATATAAACACAAACGACAATCTACCTTATACTACATGTATACATGAAAGTAAAAAAAAATTCTCAGTTTAGTAAACAAAACTCTTTAAAATATATTTTCAGTTCTACTTTATACTTCCGGAACATATTGTCGATGTTTGGTTATACACATGTTCATAGAATAAAATTATTAATTGTATAGTTATGACAATGTTATCCCTTAGAAGAAAAATTCTTTTAAAAGAAAGAAAGTATGATTTAATTCAACTTTTAATTAATACGCAAACAGTCTCTGATGTAAAATTAAAAATTGAATAAATGAGAGTGCATTTGAAGTGCATGGTTTTATGTACTATTCACGTATCATTATAAAAGTACATCTATATATTTAATATTTTTTCTTCATCCGTGTTGACTCAACATTTTTCAAAAGTCAATCGAATCAATTAATGTCCCTATCATTAAATTGGTTAAAATGATTTTTTAAAATGCTTGAAAATGTATTTTTTCGGTGTTATGATTATAGAAAAAAATTAGAGAATTGAAAGTGAAAAACTTGAACGAATAATGCATAATAATTGATTGATGTCTATCTTTACATGAATAATATAGCCAAAGTTTTAATGGTGATTAACAAAGTTTCACTGCCTGATCAGAAACTATTTTGAAGTTAAAGTTCCATTTAATTATATTGCAGTGTTTTCCTATATTTATCTTTTACCCTTTTAATGATATTACTATTTTTTTTTATTTTCCTGATAATTTCCAGGAAGAATAGATGAGCAAAATTAATTATAGACATTTTTAATTAGGTCTGAAAGATATTCTCGGGTTATGTTTAATTATATGTAAACTGAACCTACAATATTAGATGCACGATAAATAAAAGCAATTTTAATTAACCTACATTTTACATCATAGCTAATCCATAGAAGTTTTCAGGACATTGGCTGACAATATATTTGTTCACATAATGATACATGTGTTGATTTAAAATAATGGTGTTTCTAACGTGCAATTACAGCGAATGTTTATATAGGAGTTGCCATATTCGAAATAATTGACTCATTCTTCTAAGTTGAGTTCTAATGAAAAACATTAATTGATGTACAGCTACCTACTTTCTATTACTTATTCAGAGATAAATAGAAACATATGTATATAAAAAGCATGCCTCATCTAGTGGTCACACAGGATACACGTACAACTGTGGGAATCAGTACAAAACAATATAGGAACACTGAAAACAATAAACACTGATCAAATTAACAAGAACCTTGTTAAAACAGCAACTTAAGTAAACAAATGGGAACACATGTTCATATCAAACCAAAATTAGCGTATACACTCATTTTTCATCATAAAGTTGGGGGGAAACATAAGTAGATAGGAAACTTAAACTATTTATTACAAATGGATTTCAAGTATTACGAATTGTTGCCTTAATGAATTTTTCTTTTAAATGGTATTCGATTTTGTTGTAGCAATGTTCTGAGATTTGATCAATATCTGCATACAAATGATTTAGTCAATCATAGATAAAGATGTAAAACTATTTTAGAACAAAGTAAAGAACAAAAATAAATATAAAATGAAGTTAAAGCACTTTTGCCATTTTATTTTTCTTAGTTTTGAATAAATAATATAATTATGCATACAATTATCTTCACAAATCTTTGATTTGTATTGCTATGCGTAGCGAATAATCACTACTATGAATATGACAAATAATACTGCTGCAACAACAAGGATTCTGAATATAAACTTGAAATATGTTGAAGTATTATGCTTTTTCTTTGCATTACGTTCGCTTGTGATGATGTTTGTCCGTCCTGTACTTTCTGTAACTAATACAAAATGGTACTTTAAGACATTGCCACTGTTATCACACATTATTATTTCAATTTATTTTAAAAAACTATTAACTTTTTGTAGAAAGAATAGTGATAATTGTCTAGTGACATGTATATTCAGGGTCAAATACCTACATGTAACACTACCTCAGAATTGTTTTTTCATGTTACAACAAGGTGCTGTTTACATTAACATGTACATTATTGTATAACATATGCTTGAACGTTTTTTTTCAGATCTAATAAAGTCATATTTCTTTTGTTAATTATAGACACAGTAAAGCAGTTTAAGTGGGTTTTTTTCCATTTTTAAAAACTGTTAAATTTAATTATCTACTTCTACATTGAAAAACAAAAACTAAGGCGGTTATAAATTACGAAATGTAGCACTCTTAAAAGAATTGCGGCCTCTGTATATGCATTAAACTACTTATATACATTCAAACTTCGGTTGACTATTAAATTAATTTTGTAAGCACTATTTATATAGTTTAGAGCATACAATTAAAATATAATTTAAACTGGAGCATGAAGTCATGGTTAACATTACAAATTACAAAGTTCATCCTATTTACCATTTAATCTTTCGGTGTGAACAACAGAAGTTGACGAATAGCCACTGTAAATGGTCCACCATAGAGTTGACGGATTAAAACCTTGTTCTAAAATGACAACAACCCACATCACCATATCAAACGTTAACCATTGATAACAAATCGTATTCAAAAGACAGCTTTTGTCTCTAAAAGTATTTATAATATTACCTACTAATTACCCTTTGGAAATGTTCCACATAACCTATTTACATGTATATATTAAAGGCGGGTATATATTCAATAGATTTCCTTAGTACAGACAATGTTTATTTCTCTTGGAATTGTACATTGTAGATCGAAAATAATCATTTGATACCAATGCAAAGTGTTTTAATATAGGAAGTAGATATCACTCTAGATAAAAATAGGATCTTTTTCATTTAATATGTCAAAAATAGTAGCACTGCTATTGAGATGCTAAACTAAAAAAATAAAACGGATAAGGTTGAATATTGATTAACTTTATAATAAATTTAAAACATACTGTAAAATAAATACCTACGAATACTGGTACATCGGTTTTCTATTTTATCCCACAAGTACCCTTGACAGCAAATAAGGGCTCCATCTGAACTGTAAAACATATTTCAAATCATTAGGATTGTTTATATAAATAGTGCCATAAACAGGAAAAAACTCGGCTCAACATGATTAGAGAGTTTTCGAAACATTATAATTTCAATTCTGTTAATTTTTTCTAGCATATCATACAAAATATCAAAAATATATATGCAGTGAAATCAATCAAATAATCTTACCTTTGACATATTTTTGAATCTAGAATAGAAACATATAATGATAACACCAGTATTATTTTCATGATCGTTACTGATGATTTCTAAAACAAATAATGTTTAGCTCGTTTTAACAAACGTCACTGATTTACTTCCTTAACACTATTTAAATGAAAATTTTCCGTGTATGTTCGCTATCAAGTTCAATTTGATTGAAAATTCGCAAAGTTAAAAGCTCATACAAAGTTTGACAAACTATGACCCTCAATGGATTACACTACTTGGTGTATGCCAAATTACAAAGTATTGGAGAAGATTCTATTTTCTAAAAATAAATTACATTTTTACTGCATGTCATTCATTTCTTTCCCAAATAATGAAAAATAAACACGAAAATTTGAATTCTTTTAAAATATTTCCACTACCCTCAAAGGTAAAAATGAGGAACGACGTACGTTACTGTTTTTCATAAAATAATTGTGAATCAACTAACTCGTGCATGTAAAAAACGCCAAACTGGAATAGACGTACAGTTTGAGATTTGTTGCTAAAATTACTTTTTACTTTGCTTTTCTTAACATTTGTTTGAATGGGGTTTTTTTTTGTTTAAAAAAAACAACACAAAACAAAACCCTCAAATAATATCAAGCTCAATGTCATATATTTTTATGGCACCGAACAAAAAAGTTTAAATAAAAGTAAAAGTAAAGGGGGTGTTTTCTTTTAAAATTAAAAAAAGGGCACACGGCAGGTGCGTCTGGTCAGCAGAGGATGCTCACTCCTCCTGGGCACCTGATCCTACCTCTCTCTATTTGGAGGTCCGTGTTGCTCTGCTTTGAATTTGTATTTCGTATAATTGATTTTTGAGATGGTTGACGGTTTGTTATTGTCTTTTTTTATGTTATAAATGTCTTAGATTTTTTAACAAGCAACAAGTACAGATCTTTATACAACCACTCCCCATGACAAATTAAAACTAGGCTTTTTGATATCATCAACAGTTGTTTCTTCAATAAAAATGGAAGTCGTAAAAATGCTTACCTTGTCATTGGAAATCTAAAAAAAAAAAAATTTGATGAAAACGATTCTGATTGCACGCACAAGTTCTCTGAAGTTCACATTCAATAGATGCTTGAGTTTTTGATAGACAACATGTATGTAGTTTTAGGAAATCAAGTCTTCCAACAATCTGTTGGATTTCCCAGGTGTACCAATTGTGCCCCATTTTTAACAGATCTATTTATGTATTCTTATGAAGCAGAATTTATTCAAAAATTTGTACGTGGAAAAAAGAAATCACTCACTGTGGCCTTCAACTCAACATTCAGGTATATCGACGACGTATTATCAATTAACAATTGTTCTTTCCATACTTACGTCGACTCAATATATCCCAGTGAAATTGAAATAAAAGATACCACAGAGTCTGCATCAGCTGTTTCATATTTAGATATTTTACGGGACATAGACATGGATGGTAACCTAACAATAAAACATGTAGTTTTTTGTAAAACAATTTGAATTTTAAACTTTTTTGTAGAAGAACATTGACAGTTGTTAACATTCATTCTCTCTTTCCCCGTTAAATACATTCAGCAAGTATTTCCACTGATCATTCAATCCTTTGTTCGGTCGAGTTAGTTTTGCATAATTTTGTTATCAGCCTATATCAAGCATCCATTGTATCATGACACATAAGTTTAATCATATTAGCAAGAGCGAAACGTTAAATGTTTTGTTAACTCGTACCTTAATTTACATATAGTTCAATACGACACAGGTATACCTACCCATTCCCTATTTTAAACTATACGACTATTCCCAACGTTCTTCTTTCAAATGAGAATACGATATGCATTCCTTTAAATTTGTTTACACGCTTTAAAATTTAGAATAAATAGAAATAAATCAATTATGTACTGTAAATTATGAAAATATTGGATATGTAAAATCGAAATTCTATGGAACAAGGTAACAAATTTACCTGTATCCCGCATAATTAAATCGTACGTGAGGGAATTGGATTACATAAACAGTCAACTCATATGTAAATAATTTCGTGTAGTTTATGCATTATCTTCATTTCTCCTACACTTCAGTTATTATTTGTTATAGAGACAAAAAGAAATTATTTGTGTATGAATCCTATATGTTTGTGTATGGATGTGTAAAATTGTTTACTCGTTAAATTTAAAACAATGCATGGCTACTGTACATGCCGCTTTTCAATAAAATACAAGCATAAAGCAATACAAGTTAATGCAATACGTTTCCTTAATTCTAATCTTAAAAATTAATTTTGATATTGCGTGTTCAATGGTGTAAAATCGTTCGGTTGCGTGTTTTATCGTTTTTGTTCGTGTATCGTGAAAATTCAGTAAGTTAGTGATCGTCCGTGTATCGTGAAGAATCGTTCGTGTATCGTGCGTATTCGTTCGTGTATCAGAATCGTGCCTGTCGTTTTCAACAATAACGTTGCTACCACTGTAACACCATTCTTATCGTATGTTAGAGCGCACATCAACGGTCAAACGGAAAGGAATCGTTTTAATTCGTTTGAAGTCACCATAATTCAATAAATCAGATTCAATATTTCCCTGTAGCATAACATGTAACGAATTAGCAATATGATATATCTGATATTGTACTGTGACGTTATTGGTGTTCTTACCTTTCTTTGTAAAGATGTGTTTCTTTTTTAATAACATGTCGTCCTAATCCCTCTTGTAAATAATTACCGAAAACCTATCTAAAAGGTATCAAATTTAAAGGAAAACCACGCTTAGATATTTTAAACATGTCGGTTAATTCTTTTTAAAACTTTTTAATTATATGTTTAATGACTGTATAATATATATTATAGCCCTTTCATATGTATAAGCAATGCTATTTGGTATACAATAAATGAAATCATTGTAAAAGACAGCTGTTCTGTATTGTGGATATTTGTTTGTACAGACAAATTGTCCATATGCATGGAAGATGTTTTATCATAATAACAATATTCGATTATTTGACTAAACAATAAGCCTACTTAATAGAATATATTCTCTAATAATGTTCTTGATATGTGTTTTTAAACTTGATTTTTAAGTTCTACGTGAAAATATGTCTTATTATTGTTGAATTAAAAAAACATTGTTTCTTGAAAGAATATGTCCTCGTTTAGTGCATTTTGACACTTATTTATCAACAAATTTGAAATTACATAGAAATTTGAACGTGACCCTGTTTTTTTTTTTATTTATATATAATAGGCGGACCCTAGTACATTTTGCATCATCCTTTAACGCCATGTTGTTTGCTTTCAATTCTCATGACATTTGCAGTTAAACGCATGATTTGTATGGAAGTAAAAAGCAAATATCAAATCAGAAATAAGTTAATATACCACGTTTTAATAATAAGATTACCAAGAATGTTGATATCAAAATAACATGCAATTATTTTGCTAATGTATTTAATAAGTCTTTCACTTTCACTTTCTGAAAAAAACTTGTAACAACTAGGTTTAAGAATAAAGAAACACATTTGCAACATTAAGCAGATCATATACAACATTTTATACAACATTCAACGTCATTTTAGTTCAAAACAGTACTATAACTGTCTTCCTTGGTATCAGATGGGAACTTGTCCACTTGATTTGATCCGTTTTCTCTACTTTCCATATTGAGATAAAGATTTTCGTCGATTAAACTGTAATCATGAGCTATATAATCTTGTTGCCTGGGTGTATAGTTTGCATCGTCTGTACTCACTGTTTCTTGTCTGTGTCTAAGCTGTTTAAATATAACTGTGCCACTGATGATCACAATGATAAAACACAGTGGTACTTTTGTGACAAAAATCCATTTGTACGAAAAATAACTACTTGTGACCGTGAAATCTTCAGGTAAATCTAAAGAAACTCTCGTCAAAATGCCTGAAACAGTTAATTACAATTGTTCATGATTGGTGCAATTGATCAAGAAAACTAGTTGAATAATAGAGAATTAAAAACAAAAGTAAATGATTCACGAAAACGAAATAGCATTTTGGATTGTATGGGATAAATGCGTTTTCAAAGAGAGGATTTAACGGCCCCCCATTGACTCTTCTTTAACACTAAGCGTTACGGACGTTGCTTACTCTGGGTTTGAGTTCTCAAATCTGGATTGTTAAACAGTTCAATTTCATAAGTAAAATGTGTTTTAAATACAAAATGTATTTATGAAATGAAATATTACTGAAATAACAATGGATATTTTTACTAAATGTGGAATTAGGCTCTGACCAAGTTTGACTTTTGGCAAAACAGAGGAAATTCGGACTAATTTTTTTCAGTTTTTGTTTTCCACTGAAGTATTTTTAGTAGTTCTCTAATATTAAAAGTGAAGATTTTATTTGTTAGTCAACATAATTTTGCATATTTTCTGTTGATTTTTATCTCGCTTTTTCGTTTAAATAATTGTATGGCACACACTTCAAAAACATTGAAAAATGCTTTAAAATGATAAAAGACACCATATCTCAAAATTTTGATCATGTATATGGAGGCGTTTTCGTTCAAATCGTATATAATACCATAGCATAGCATACCATACCATATCATTAAGCTCTTCATTTTAATTTCTCATAGCATAGCATACAAATCTCACAGCATAGCATACAAATCTCATAGCATATCATTAAAATCGCATACCATAGCATAGCATAAAATTGTAAAAGATATGCATGAAATCACTGTAAGAGACACATGCGCTCTATATTTCCTATTCGTAAAAAGATCAGAAAAATGTCAGTTCTTAACGTATTTTGATTGAATTATATAAATAGCGTTACTTCTGACGTCATATACTGCCAGTGAGTGCAAATAAATCAAATAAATAGGTGATATTTTTTATATCAACTCTTCTAAAAATGGCGAATTATGGGGGTCAAATTTAACTCATATCATATATAGTTCTTTCTAAATTCTCAGTGATTATTTACCCAATTTATGTACATGTTCATAAAGTGAGGGAACGATTTTTTTTCTTTTTGATAGGTTTGTTAAATCCAATTTGTTAAGGACTGAACTGGAAAACTCAAATGAGGGATTGGTATTAAATGAGAGACAAAACAGCAAATTTGTAAACTGGTTAAGCGGAGACGTCATTCAATTTCTCCAAAACATCCAAGACCAAGAAAATGGATGTGTCGTCATGGAAACTATCACAGAATTGTGGAGGATTAAACACGATATTGGGTATTCCACACCTGGCCCTTCCAAATGAAGAAATCCATGGCATGCTAACATCATTCTTATCGTATGTTAGAGCGCACATCAAGGGCCAAACGGAAGGGACAGACGTTTGAAGTCACCATAATTCAATAAATCAGATTCAATATTTCCCTGTAGCATAACATGTAACGAATTAGCAATACGATATATCTGATATTGTACTGTGACGTTATTGGTGTTCTTACCTTTCTTTGTAAAGATGTGTTTCTTTATAACATGTCGTCCTAATCCCTCTTGTAAATACTTATCGAAAACCTATCTAAAAGGGATAAAGTTTAAAGGAAAATACGCTTGGCTATTTTAAATATGTCGGTTAATCTGTTTAATGCTAAGCAATTATATGTTTAATGGCTGTATAATATATACTATACCCCCCTCATATGTATGAGCAAGGCTATTTAGTATACAATAAATGACATCATTTTAATGTTCTACGTAAATATGTGTCTTACTATTGTTAAATTGAAGAACTTTTCTTCTTGAAAAAATATGTCCTTGTTTTGTGTACTTTGACACTTATTTATCAGCAAAGGGGAAATTACATAGAAATTTGAACGTTTATCCAGCTGGTACCTGGCACATGTTGATAGTAAAAATTTGAAGTCCTCTTTAAACTTTAACTTAAAACCAAGAAAAATCAGTAAGTCTAATCGATCTTGACATTTACTCCAAATTTATGAATTAATGTATAAATAAACACCAACAATATTCTACAGTATACTGCATGTATAAATGAAAGTAAAAATAATTTTTCAGTTTGATAAACAAAATTCTATAAAAAAAAATCTTCATTTCTCCTTTACATCTTCCAAAAAATTTTGTCGATGTTTGATTATATACATGTTCATGTAATATGTAATTTCATAGAATAAAATCTTTAATTGTATAGTTATAACAATGGTATATTTTATAGGAAAAAATCTTTTAAAAGAAATAAGTATGATTTAATTCAACGTTTAATATAAACGCGAACAGTCTCTGATGTTAAATCTAAAATTGAACAAATTAGAGTGCATTTGAAGTGCATGGTTTCATATACTATTCACGTACTATTATAATAGTACATTTATATATTTAATTTTTTTTCGCCAACCTCGTTGACTCAACATTTCACAACTGTCAATCGAATCAATTAATGTCCCTATCATTAGATTGGTTAAAATTGGTTTTTTAAAATGCTTGATAATGTATTTTTCCGGTGTCATGATTAGAGACTAATTCATAGAATTGCATGTGAAATAATTGAACGAATTATCCAGAATAATTGAATGCAAAATACTCGATTGATGTTTATAATTACATGAACAGTATAGCCAAAGTTTTAATGGTAAAGAACAGAGTTTCACTGATTGACAAGAATATTTTTTGAAGTTAAAATTTAATTATACTACAGTGTTTCCTTATCTTTTTGATTTACCTTTTTAATAATGTGATTATTTTTTTATTATTCTGATAATTTCCAGGAAGAAGAGATGAGCAGATTTCCATCACAAAATTAATTATAGATTTTTTTTAATTACATGTAGGTCTGAAAGATATTTCTGGGTTATATTCAATGATATGTAGACTTAACCTACAATATTAGATGTACTATAAATAAAAGCAATTTTATTAACCTACATTCCACATCATAGTTTATTTATAGAAGTTTTCAGGACATTGTCTGACAATATTTGTGTTCACATAATGATAAATGTGCTAATATAAAATAGGCGTTTTGTTTTATACTACGAATAATTTAAGCCCATTTGAAAAACAAAATTGATGGTGTTTTCTAACGAATGTTTACTTAGAGATTGCCATACTCGAAATGGTTGACTAATTCTTCTCCGTTCAGTTCTAAAGAAAAAAACATTAATTGATATACAGTTACCTTCTTTCTATTACTGATTGAGAGATACATACAAGTATATTCATAAAAAAAGAATAATGCTTCATCCAGTGGTCACACAGGATATAGGTACAGATGTAGGAATCAGTACAAAACAATATAGGAACACTCAAAACAATAAACACTGAACAAATTAACAAGAACCTTGTTAAAACATCAACTTAACTAAACAAATGAGAGCACGTGTTCATATCAAACCAAAATTAGCGTATACACTCATTTATCATCATAAAGTTGGGGGAAAACACAAGTAGATAGGAAACTTAAACTATTTAATACAAATAGATTTCAAGTATAACGAATTGTTGCCTCAATGAATTTTCTTATAAAATGGTATTCGATTTTGTTGTGGCAGTGTTCTCGGGTTTGATCAATACTTGCATACAAAAGACTTAGTCAATCATAGATAAAGATGTAAAACTATTTACTTTAGAACAAAGTAAAGAACAAAAATAAATATAACATGAAGTTAAAGCACTTTTGCCATTTTACTTTTGTCAGATTTAAATAAATAATATAATTATGCATACAATTATCTTAATTAATTATTTGTATTGCTATGCGTAACGAATGATCACTACTATGAATATGACAAATAATACTGCTGCAACAACAAGAATACTGAATATAAACTTGAAATATGTTGAGGTATTATGCTTTTTCTTTGCATTACGCTTGCTTGTGATGATGTTTGTCCGTCCTGTACTTTCTGTAACTAATACAAAATGGTACTTTAAGACATTATCACTGTTTTCACCCATTATTATTTCAATTTATTTAAAAAAAACTATTAACATTTTGTAAAAAGAATAGTGATAATTGTCTAGTGACATGTATATTCAGGGTCAAATACCTACATGTAACACTACCTTACAATTGTTTTGTCATGTTATAACAAGGGTATGATTACATTAACATGTATACATGTAACATACATGTATGCTTGAACGTTCATTCAGATCTAAAGTCATATTTCTTCTGTTAATCATAGGCAGAGTAAAGCAGTTTTAAGTTGTTGTTTTTTTTTCATTTTTGAAAACTGTTAAATTTAATTATCTACTTATACATTGGAAAACCAAAACAAGAGGCGGGTATTAATAACGAAATGTAGCACTCTTAAAAGAATCGCGGCCTCTGTATATGCATGAAACTACTTATATACATTCAAACTTCGGTTGACTATTAAAATAATTTTGTAAGCACTGTTAATATAGTTTAACGCATACAATTAAAATATAATTTAAACTGGAGCATGAAGTCATGGTTAACATTACAAATTACAAAGTTTATCCTATTTACCATTTAATCTCTCGGTGTGAACAACAGAAGTTGACGAATAGCCACTGTAAATGGTCCACCATAAGGTTGACGGATTAAAACCTTGTTCTAAAATGACAACAACCCACATCACCATATCAAACGTTAACTGTTTGATATAACAAATTGATATAACAAATCGTATTCATAAGACAGCTTTTGTCTCTAAAAGTATTTATGATATGACATATTAATTACCCATTGGAAATGTTCTACATAACCTACGTGTATATATTGCAGGCGGGTATATCAATCAATAGATTTCCTTAGTACAGACAATGTCTTTTTCTCTTGAAATTGTACATTGAAGATCGAAAATAATCATTTAATCCCAATGCAAAGTCTTTTAATATAGGGAATAGATATCACTCCTGATACAAAATAGGATATGTTTCATTTAATATGCCAAAAATAGTTGCACTGCTATTGAGCTGCTAAACTAAATGAAAATAAAATGGATAAGGTTGAATATTGATGTACTTTATAATAAATTAAAAAAAAAAAAAATACTGTAAGTTAAATAAATACCTACGAATACTAATACATCTGTTTTGTATTCTATTCCACAAGTAACCTTGACAGCAAATGAGGGCTCCATTTGAACTGTAAAAATATTCATTAGGATTGTTTAGATAAATATTGCAATCAACAGGAAAAAACTCGGCTCATCATGATTAGAGATTTTTCGAAACATTAGAATTTCGATTCTGTTAATTTTGTCTAGCATATCAAACAAAAAATCAAAAAATTGATATTCAGTGTGAACAATCATATAACCTTACCTTGTACATAGTTTTGAATCTAGAATAGCAATATATAATGATAAGACCAGTGTTATTTTCATCATCATGGCTGATGATTTCTAAAACAAATAATGTTGAGCTCGTTTCAACAAATGTCACCGATTTACTTCCTTTACACTCTTTAAATGAAAAGTTTCCTCTATGTTTGCTATCAAGTTCAATCTGGTTGAAAATTTGCAAGGTTAAAAGCTCACACAAAGTTTAACAAATAATGACATTGGTGAATGCCAAATTATATCATTACAAAGTATTGGAGAAGATTTATTTTCTAAAATAATTTATATTTTTGTTTGATGAAGAATGAAAAAGAAAATTTGAGTTAATGTAACATATTTCCAAAGGTAAAAATGACGAACAACAGACGATACTGCCAATCCTGAAATAATGGTGACTTGACTAATTCAAGCATGTGAAAATAAAGCCAAACTTGTATAGAACTTACAGTTGAAGATAGTGTTTTGCGAACATTTTTCAGTTTTACAATGCTTTTCTAAATATTTGTTTGAATGTTTTTTTTTTTAATTTTTTCATAACAACACAGAACAAAACCCTTCAATAACTCTAAGCTTAATGATATATATTTTTATGGCACAGACCAAACAAGTATAAATAAAAACAAAAAAAATAGGATGTGTTTTCTTCCAAAAAATTGATATAAATCTCTTAGATTCTTTAACAAGTTACATGTACATTTCTTTATCTAACAGTGTTTAAGTTCTTTTTTTTTTATTATAACTTCATTGATTAAGACGAATCTGCTTTTAGACCAATTTAATAAAAAGCAGAGATAAATATTACATGTACATATTACAATGATCGATTTGATTAGCATGTTATAATTATCTTATTGTTTAACCTTGTACGATGGAATTTAGTTAAAACTAGAATCATATCCGCTCCCCGGCTTTCGATACGCCCTCCACGCGACGTATAGAAAACCGGGAAGCGGATGGAGGTTTCAATTTCTTTTTCAGATCAGATTGGGGTACTTTGTTCTCAAAACACTTATATCAACTTCGTTAAAATTATTTGACCTGGATCCCACCAAGCGAACAGTGCACACATTCTTCAAAACGGTGGCGGCAAGTTCTTGGTAGGCAGTTTTTTTTTAATTATTTACGAAGATTAAAAAGGCATATATTTAAATTTGAGTAGTGCCACTATCATTAAATTGGTTAAAATTGGTTTTAAAAATGCTTGAAAATGTATTTTTTCTGTGTCATTATTAAAGACAAAATTTAGAGAATTGCAAAAAATTAAACAAATTATCAAGAATAATTAAAAGCAAATTACCTGATTGATGTTCATATTTACATGATCAATATAGCCAAAGTTTAATTGGTGATGAACACAATTTCACTGAATAATAAGAAACTATTTTGAAGTTAAAATTCCATTTATTTACTACAGTGTTTTCTTATCTTAATGATTTACCCTTTTAATGATATGATTATTATTTGATTTTCCTGACAATTTCCAGTAAGAATACATGAGGAGTTTTCCATCACTAAATTTATTAAAGACATGTTTTTAATTAGGTGTGAAAGATATTTTAGGGTTATATTTTATCATATGTAGACTGAACCTACACTATTAGATGCACGATAAAGAAAAGCAATTTTAATTAACCTACATTTTGCATCATAGCTTATTAAAAGAAGTGTTCAGAACATTGCCTGACAAAATTTATGTTTACATAATGATAGATGTTTAAATTTATAATAGATGTGTTGTTATAAACTACAAAATTGTTATGCTCATTTAAAATACAAATAGTGTTTTCTAAAGTTGCAATAACAGCAAATGTTTACTTCGGTTAGTAATTGTCATACTCGAAATAATTGACTTATTCTTCTAAGTTTACTTCTAATAAAAAAAACATCAATTGATGTACAGATAATTACTTTCTATGATTGATTAAGAGATACACACAAATATGCGAATATAATTTTTAAAAAAATACCTCTTTAGTGGACAAACAGGCTCCATGCGTAATAGTAGGAATCAGTACAGAGCAGTATAGGAACACTCAAAACAATAAACACTGATCAAATTGACCAGAACTTTACTAACATAAACTAAATTAAACAAATGGGAATGCATGTTCTTATCAAACAAAAACTAGCGTATATACTCATTTATCGTCATAAAGTAGTGGGGAAACACAAGTACATGTACGTTAAAAACCTGAACTTTTTTTATACAAATGGTTTTAAAAGAATTGTTCTTTTTCGATTTTGCTGTGGCAATCTTCTCGGGTTTGGTCGAAAATAAATATGACAAATGATACTGTTGCAACAACAGGAATACTAAATATAAACATGAAATATGTTGAGGTAGTATTCTTTTTCTTTGCATTGCGTTTGCTTTTGAAGACGTTTGTCCGTCCTGTACTTTCCGCAACTAATACAAAATGGTACTTTTTAAGACATTGTCACTGTTATCACATATTATTAATTCATTTTTTGTGTAAGACTATTAACTATTCGTAGAAGGGATAGTGATAATTGTCTAGTGATATGTATATTCAAGATCAAATACCTACATGTAACACTACCTCACAACTGTTTTGTCATGTTTTAACAAGGTTCTGTTTACATTAGCATGCTTGAACGTTTATTCAGATCTTAGGTCATATTTATTTTGATAGTTAATAATAGACACAGAAAAGCAATGTTTTTTTAAACATGTTTTTTAAACTGTTTGATTTAATTATTTACTTATACATCGGTAAACCAAAGCATGAGGCGAGTATTAATTACAAAATGTAGCTCTCCTAAATTAAAATAAATACAATCTCCGTATATTCATGAAACTACTTATATACGAGGGTTGATCCAACAGTAAAGTCACAGATGCGATAATATCGTGAAAAATCCGCGTAAAGCGACACAAACTTGTGTTTTGAGATATCTATTTCAATTGAGATCTAAAAATGTTGATGCATGATGATAAATATTTGTGAAGATACTATATTTTGAGCGCGTGAAGCAAGGATAGTCGCCGAACGATAGCGACGTCAATTCTAGATTTTTGGCATTTTGGTAAAATTTCGTAATTTAGCACTCTATAAAAATCGGCCATAATGCTCTTTTTTATTTATTTTTTTCTTATAAAGTAACTAATTAATCTTTTTGTAATCGATGGTGTAGTATATTGGATATTATATAACGAGCAATCAATTTGTCAAGGTCTCTTCAAAAGGTCATGAAGGTAGCGTTGTGATATAGCTTATGACATAATAACCTAGTTTTAAGTTTTCTTCAGAGCGTGTATCTTCTGTCTATTTATTTATTTATTAACTTGTCATTTGCTTTTATCAGATATTAGAACCACGTTAGTAAAATCAAAGCAAAATATACGTGGTATCACAATTCGCCTATCTAGTGTTTTGTATTCCTTGGTCTAGAGACAAAAGGCATAGAGAAGATATGATGATCCGAAATGGACGGTAACGTTCCCTAATTTTTAAAAAAAAGTTATGAAGAGTCAATGGTATATCTGTTTCAACATATTCTATTGTTTGGATATTTTTCAAATTTTCAAATTATGCTATTTGTATATTTTATTTACATATAAACAAAAATCCTAAACAAATAAGTAAATTCATGACGCGGCGATTTCACGTATATATCAGGCTAAAAACCTCAATACCTTGGTAAGTATTTAACGAAAGTTAATCAAAATTTTACTTCAAATTAGAATTTTGATAAGAAAAATATTGATGTATCGTTTCGGTTGACCATTAAAATAATTTTGTAAACGCTGCTACATGTAATATAGTTTAACGCATACAATCAAAATCTAATTTGAACTGCAGCATTAAGTCATGGTTAACATTACAAATTAATTTTATAAGTTTATCATATTTACCATTTAATCCTTCGGTTTGAACAACAGAAGTTGACGAATAGCCACTGTAAATGGTCCACCACAAAGTTGACGGATTAAAACCTTGTTCTAAAATGACAACAACCCACATCACCCTATCAATCGTTAACCGTTGATAACAAATCGAATTTATAAGACAGCTTTTGTCTCAAGTATTTATGATCATATTACATAATTAATTACGTATTGGAAATGTTCGACATAACTTATGTGTATATATTGTAGGCGAATATATCAATCAGTAGATTTCCTTAGTACAGACAATGTTTTTCCCCTTGAAAATGTACATTGTATATCGAAAATAATCATTCGATTCCAATGCAAAGTCTTTTAATATAGGGAATAGCTATCATTCCAGATACAAAATAGGATATTGTTCATTTAATATGCCACAAATAGTTGCACTGATATTGAGATGCTAAAATAAATAAAGATAAAACAGATAAGGTTGATTATTGATTTCCTTTTTAATAAATAAAAAAATACTGTAAAATCAATAAATACCTACGAATACTAGTACATCTGTTTTTATTTTATTCCACAAGTAACCTTGACAGCAAATAAGGGCTCCACTTGAACTGTATAACATATTTGATATCATTAGAATTGTTTAAATAAATATTGCCATAAACAGGAAAAACTCGGCCCATCATGATTAGAGATTTTCCGAAACATTTTAATTTCGATGCTGTTAATTTTGTCAAGAATATCAAGCAAAATATTAAAAATATATATGCAATGTGGACAATCATATAATCTTACCTTATACATACTTTTGAATCTAGAATAGCAACATATAAAAATAAGACCAATATTATTTTCATCATCATGACTGATGATTTCTAAAACAAATAATGTTTAGCTCGTTTTAACAAACGTCACCGATTTACTTCCTTAACACACTTTAATGAAAGTTTCCCTGTATGTTTGCTATCAAGTTCAATCTGATTGAAAATTCGCAAAGTTAAAAGCTCACACAAAGTTTGACAAACCAGGACATTGGTGAATGCAAAATTATATTATAACAAAGTATTGGAGAATATTCTGTTTTCTAAAATAACTTATATTTTTGTTTGATGAAGAGTGAAAAAGAACATTTGAATTATTGCTACATATTTCTACTACCCTCAAGGGTAAAAATGATGAACAACGCACGTTACTGCCAATCTTGAAATAATGATGAATCGACTAATTCATGCATGTGAAAATAAAGCCAAACTTGTATCGAACGTACAATTGAGGATATTGTTTTGCGAACATTTTTCAGTTTTTTACTTTGCTTTTCTAAATTTTTGTTTGAATTTTTTTTTCTTAATTTTTTCTAAACAACACAAAACAAAACCATCCAACAACTCTAAGCTCAATGGTATATATTTTTTATGGCACAGAACAAACAAGTATAAATAAAAAAACATAGGGGGTGTTTTCTTTGAAAATTATTGTTATAAATGTCTTTGATTTTTTAACAAGTTACATGTACAAATCTTAATTTAACAGTGTTCAATTTCTTTTTCTATCATAACTTCATGGATTGAGACGAATTTGCTTTTAGACCAGTTAAAAAATAAAGAAACCTAGAGATCAAGATTACATGTACTTAATACATTAATTGATTTGATTAGCATGTACTAGTTATCTTATTGTTTAATCCTGTACTTTGGAATCTAGTTAAAACTAGAACTACATCCGCTCCATGGATTTCGATACGCCCTCCACGCGACGTATTGAAAACCGGGAAGCGGATAGAAGTTTCATTTTTTTCAAATTGGGGTTCTTTGATGCTAAAACCACTTCAAGCAACTTAGTTAAAATTGTTTGACCTGGATGCCACTAAGTGAACAGTGCCCATTTACTTCAAAACGGTGGCGGCAAGTTCTTGGTTTTATTATTTACGAAGATTAAAAAGGCATCTACTTACATTTGAATTGAAGTTATTGTTAGACTGTTGATACATCAAGTCAGTTTTATAACTAACTGTCAATGATTGAGCATCGTCGTTAGAGTCTGAACTTTTCAGCAATTATTTGCATAAATTGACCTGCTGATCATTAGCAATTTGTATTTTAATGTTGTTATGACCATTAAAGCCTAATCGGTCAACAATGCTCAAAATATTTTTACAGATGTTTTATATGCATAATATTTTAGTGAGTTAATGAATCCCATGCTCTGGCTTGGTGGGTGGGGGTTATCAAACCTGCAGAAATCTGCAGCTTTAATATGTGGCGGAAGATTCCCCATCTTTCACACTTTTTTGCAGATAGATATTGCTATGTTTTATTGTCTTATATTTTCTGTTTATTTTACTCTCAATACAGTGTTATTTATATATGTTTTATATATGCAGAATTTTCCCTTTGATTAACAGTATTGTGTTTTTGGTAGTTTACATTGTGGCATTTTGTGTTGTATTTTGTACTTTGTCATTTATTATATTATTTGATAGATGGCAATTCTAATTACTTAATCAGTGTCTTCAGCTGTATTGTGTCAAACGGAGTAACACGGAGGGGGTGGGGGACTGCTAGTGTGAAAACCCGTTTTCGCTGCGACCTATCGACAGCTTTTCGCTGCAGGCAAGGTTCTGAATTTTATTTTTGGAAAAACTGAGGTGACTTTTTATGATGTGACTAATAGCGAGCGCAGCGCAGCTCTACCGGCAAGGCGTGTGTGAAGAGAAAATTTGGACTACTTGCACATTCATTCAACGGATTTTTTTGGCGTCAGTAAATCGGACCAGTAATGCCTTGTTTTAATCGTCCCAGTAGTTCCCTGTAATTATGGTTTTCCATTTCACACTCTCACGAGAACAAGATAAAAGACTATGTACATGCATTGTTAATATACTGCTGACACAACGTAAATTCCATTACATAAGACTAACGGAGTTATCGTCCTTTCGAGTGACGTCACAATGGATTTCTTACACATTGACATAATTTTTCGGCGTCAGTAAATTTCGACCCATAATGCAATTCCTCAATGTCGGTCGATCTCACTAAACTGGATACCATCTCGCGAGAATCAAAGTAAAACTTTTGAGAAATAGATAAATTATGTAATTTTAAGAACATATAATGCTTTTAAGTAAACAAAACAGTCTATTTCGCGTAGTTTTTTTTTCAGGGTGTTTTCAAAGAGACAGACGACACTTGACGGACGTGAACTTTGACGTCACAATAAGTTTGGAAATTACTCTAAGTAGTTATTGTAAATCTGCTGAAATATAAATACCAAAATCTTCTCAAAATCTTGCAGAGCTAACGAATGGGGACAGTTCTTCAACGAAAGGAAACAGCTGTAACTTGCTCTCATTTGGATGAATGCTCACATTTATTTTATTCACTATATTTACGGTAATTTCCAGGAATGTTTTTTAAAAAGGGGGCGTGGCAACATCATTCAAAAAATCTTCGCAAGCAAAAAGAACAAGAAATTCTCAAAATCAGGAAATTTTTAATCCGGATGAAGAATTTGGAGTGCGTAGTACGCCTTTATAGCTCTTTAGCTGCTCAATAGTGTCTTTATTTTCACTTCCATTTATTACATGCTCCAGGGTGATCCATTTTCCTTAAATGATCAGCAAATCTTTTTTATACGTAAATTTTATTTTTTTTTAAAACGGGGGAGGGGTGCTCTGTGATAGATCATTTTTTTAATGTAAGTTTAAGAAAAATGTCTGCTGCAAGAAAAGATGAAATAAACTGTAATGTACATTATGTTAAAATCTTTATTATTCAACAACATTTTATCCGAGATAAATTCTATATATAAATAGATAACAAAATCTTATGAATTATGAATAATGAAAATTTACTGGAAAAAATAGGCATGTTTATTTTATTCTGCATTTAAATTCATTTACTTTACATCGTTACTTTTATTTCTATTGTTTTATCATAATTCATTATTTTATCACATGCTGCGACCGCCCCAACGGTCGCACCGTAATACATATTAACAAGACCCGATGAAAATACATCTTGGAAATAATTAGCGGAGACAGCTAAACAACATTAGGTGTCAAATATACAGCCAAGATGGGAAATAAAATAATTCCTCTGCAATAAATGTATGTTAGTGTTAATGCTTAAATACTTTTATTGTTGCTTTTGTATAGCAATTGCAAATAATTTAACAGTTAGTTCTCGTCTGTGACCCTGTGTTTTCAATTTATATATAGTATGCGGACCCAAGCATATTTTGCACCATCCCATTACGCCATGTTGTTTGTCTTAAATTCTCATAACATTTGCAGTTAAACGCATGTGTTTTTATGGAAGTAAAAATTAAATATCAAATCAGAAATAAGTTAATATAACATGTTTTAATGATACCATTACCCAGAATGTTGATATCAATATTACATGCAATTATTTTGCTAATGCATTTAATATAAAGTCTTTCATTCTGAAAAAAAAAACTTGTAACAACTAGGTCCAAGAATAAAGAAACACATTTGCAACATTAAGCAGATGAACAGTAATACAACATTGAACGTCATTTTCGTTCAAAACAGTACTATAAATGTCTTTTTAGGTATAGGATGGGAACTTTTCCACTTGATTTGATCCGTTTCTTCTACTTTCAATATTGGGATGAAGATTTTCGTCGATTAAATTGTAATCATAAGCTATATCATCTTGTTGCATGGGTGTATAGTTTGCATCGTCTGTACTCACTGTTTCTTGTCTGCGTCTAAGCTGTTTAAATATAACTGTGCCACTGATGATCACAATGATAAAACACAGTAGTACTATTGTGACAAAAATCCATTTGTACGAAAAATAACTACTGGTAACCGTGAAATCTTCAGGTAAATCTAAAGAAACTGTCGACAAAATGCCTGAAAAAGTTAGTTACAATTGTTCATGATTGGTGCAAAGTATGCAACTGATCAAGAAAACTAGTTGAGTATTAGAGAATTAAAAACAAAAGTAAATGATTCACGAAATAGCAGTTTGATAGTATAGGATCAACACAATAATGTAAAAGATAAATTTAAAGGCAGTTTGTTAAATATATGATTTTAGTCCGAGTCATGACGTCATATTTGTAATTAGGGAAACTTCCACAAAACACTTCCTAGATTTCAGAAATTATGCAATTATAAATAATGATATAATTATTAGTTTGATAATTATAGCTAAATATAGAATATGCGTTTAAAGCCAATGTACTTCCATTCATATGACATTTACATTCATTCTATTTTTATGTAACAGCTACATAAATAAACTACATGAAAAGAAAAAAAAACCGAAACAACATTCTCGTTAAAATCTAACTTCTAGTTAAACTGTTGGGTGCTAATTATACGAAAATGACTTGTACATCTCCTTGTACAAACATTTAGAGAACTACACATTCCAGATATGTCTATATCTTAAAACATTGAAACACAAAATCTTACCATTTATACTCTTTGGAAAAGTCGATTGTTCCCTTAGGGTTGGAGAATCACCCGAATGCATTAAAGCATTACCTTTCCATTCTACAAAAATTACAAAAGCGTGAAAGTTGATTGCAATAGCCGCCAAATAAAAACATTTTGGTGTAAGTGAGTAAACATTACCTTTCAAATGTAATACATAAAATCTATAATTCCTTTGAAAAAAATCATGTCGCGTTATTATCATGTAATATCTCACGTATCGTTACATCAACGTAAAACATAATTCTTAACTTGGTTTACCAAAGAAAAAAGTTGGTTATTGAAATGGTGAAAATAACGGGCGGACGGCTGCCAAAAGGCTTACCAGATAGGAAGTTGGTGTTTTGCTGACCAATTGTACACATATGTTTAGAATTAACACCTTAAAGACTTACATGTACCTTTTAAAAAACAATATATGATTTCTTTTTAAAAGAGTAATGCATAAAGTTATTGTTATTGATAAAAATTCACAAACTTAGGCATCTATTTTCTATTCTGTTCCAAACAAAGCCTGGGCAGCACAACAAGACTCCTCCGGGTCTGAAATATTTCCCAGACATACACAAAAATATTATATAACTTTTTTGCAACATTACAGTTCATGCAGTTTCTTTAATGAACTTGTTTTTAAAACTGATTATGATAACAATCTAAGATTGACAGTCGAAATAGTGACTACTTACAGTGTGCAGAGTTTTGCAGCTAAAATACCGACATACGTGGATAAACAGAAAATGTTCATTAAAATAATCCAGGTATTCATTTTTCAAACGGAAGTTTTGATCACATCAACGCACTCACTAGGCGCTCCTCACATATCATCTACATTTTCCCGTGATTACAAATAATTGTAATTCCTTTGATCACAAATAACTGTAACACAACGCAGCATTGTTAAGGCGTCCCGATGCTAAAATACGGCTGGAAAACGATATTATTTGATTCATGGCAAAAATAATTTTACCAGGAGTATTTCTTTAAATCTATGTTATATTTATTGACATCGATGTTAAACATTATATTTGATGCATTTTTGTGACGTCATATGTACTTCGTAATCACGTGACAGGCGAATCCTAATATTGCAAATGATCTAGTTAAAACGCATCGGCGCAGGTGATTAATGACATTAAATCATACATATTTTTAAGAAAAATCCTTTGTTAAGTCATAAACTTTGAAGTTCTTGCTTGGGAAAGAAATAGATATTTCGTTTATAGAAGATATTGTTGAAACATTCCACAAAATTATCAAAATAATGCACATTTTTACTAATCAAAAGCGATTTACAAAAAATTTGGGTAAATCCGCAGGTTTCCGCAGCACGATTCACATTGGTATTTATATTCTCTACCAATTTTACGTAAAATATTTTAAAATTGTGTTGATCTTTCACCTGCGCCAAGCTGGTTTTACATGCATTAAAATTTCTTCATTCAGTTGTTTACACGTAGCAGGGAGAGTCTCCAAACCACTAGTTTATAAATAGTCTTTTACTTAAAACGAAGCTTTAAAACTGCCGATTTTTTGATACTGGTTTTTAATATGAATGAATTCTGTACGTCTAGAATTAACTGCAGCATCTATATAAAGGAAACATGCGGTATTATACTGGTTTGATATAATTCACTTTTAACGTTAAGATACATTCCCTGAGAACTATCGACAGGAATGCAGATCGTGACGTCAAAGTTAATTATGACGTCATATCGTATGAAGTACAGACAAGTGACTTTCTACATATCGCATCGGGAAGCCTTAACATGCCCGCGAATTGACTGTGCGTGTTATTTAGTTCCTCTTATATAGGAGATTTTAATTAATAATATTTTTTTCGGGGGGGGGGGGGGTTAATGGTTTTAAGCAATATGAAAGTTATTCAATACCAACAATCAATGATTAGGATACATATAATTATTTTTACACCCACGGAGTATTTTTCCTCTACATTTTATGAAAATGTATTGTAATTTGATAATTCTAAACTTGCACGCCAAATTTATGTAATCGATTAAAACGATGCCCACACATTCGTACAAATTTTAACTGTATTAAAATGCATTTTTTACATTTGCTACTTATATGTCAAATTTTAATTCAAGAAGTTATTATAAATAATGTTCACATCGTAAATTGATGTCCTTTTCTAGCTTTGGTGTTAACTTTTCGTGCACGGCATGACTTTCTTTATTGATCAAACCTCAAAGCTTTATTTATAGTTGCACGGACAGACCCAAGTAGTTGTAGTTATCTTTGTAATATTTGCATGTATGGACAATTAGCTGTTCCTCTTGTGGTTCGGGTTGACAATGTTGATGATTTACTTTTTTCATTAACTTTTTATGGATAATTATTTAAAAAAGATGACTCATAAAAACATTAAGATTTTAACACTATAATACTTTCTTTGGTGTTTCATACGGGCAGTAAAAGTAGCTACATAAAGCATTTTTAAATAACAATAAACGAAACGCGTCAGTGGGTTGTGTATTTTTCCTGACATGCTTATAAGCTAACTTCAAACCCGAAACACCAATGAATGCGTTTTATTGTTTAAACTCCGCAATAACCCTTACTACAAAAATAAGAATTCATCTGTACTTTACGAAGTTTTTTGCTGCTATTAGAATGATATTAAATTAATGTATTAATAAACAATGTGTGTCTTAAGTCGTAATAGCAATTAAAAAAATGCCTAAAAGAAATGATCATGATATTTTAGATTTTTTTCATTCACTTTTATTTTGCGTTTTGTTAAAAAGATTTTCCTTTTACATTTATTTTTCACCAAAAAAAGTTTGGCTTCGCACTTTCTTAATCGCTTGAATGCTAGCTTATATGATGTTACTGTCACCAGATATCATGAGGAGAAAACTCATATTACAAAAACATACTGAACAAAAAAAAACGAAAATAATGTTTTACATTACAAGAAATTAAATGATAACATAGAGAGTCGACAAAGAATTGTGTTAGAAATTTCAAAAACTCTTTGTCATCAATTTAAAGGACAAGAAACTATTGCTTTGTTACACAAGTTTATTCGATAATCCTGTACAAAGAAACTATGAAAGAAATATATCAATGAAGTTGAATGGTACCTTTTTGATGATTTTACAAATTCATTAATTTCCCTATTCAGAGTAAATAAAATCTAACTGGTCAATACATGTAAAACAACTATCAAATATATTATCATTGGATCAAAATGAAAGTGAAGAACACTAAACCATGTATTCACTATAATCATTAAGCAGTAATGATTGAAATGCATTGCACTTATCCCGCTAAAAAAATAATTAAATAAAACTAAAAGTGATTCGAATTACATATGTAAGCCTGTCACGACTTTACACCATTTGTGTTTTGTATCTATATTAATTTATAAAAATAACTGATATAATATTAGACAGGCAACTTGTTCAACTCCCCTTCGAGGAAGGAAACGCATTGATAGGCTTGAAAACTATGTACATGTAGCAGTCTTATATTTTATGATTAAAAATATATAGTTTAATTAGTATTATAATGTTTGTACACATGAGTATACTATCTTTATTTCTTTAAAATAAATTTTCGGACGGCATATATCTAAATGACTTACTGGTTTACTCTTTATGTATGAATTCACTAATGGGCCTTATTTTCAGAAGAGTCATCACATGTAATTTTTTTATATATAGGCTGGTCAATGTTTGAATATGTCTTTTGATTTCATTGAATGTTTCCTAAATAACTGCAATTTCTTTACTACATTTATACATTCATTTGATATATTTATAGTCTCATTGAGACTTATTTAGACCTACAATTTACTTAGTTCTCTATTAATTGATTTATTATACCTTCAATTCCGATATCATGATTGAATGAGAAAATGAACATCAAAGTTCTATAATTCTATGTCGAATATATACTCTTGATAAATGTTTTGACAGGGTCAAATAATACTTTTATATGGATAATAACATAATAAAAGCACTCATCACCCTAACATCGTTTTTCATTGATTAAACTATGCAAACCTCACAAATTATATATACATATATATTTTTTTTCTCTTTAAGGCTTTTGACAAATGTTATTAAATCGTTACATATGGATATTTTTTTTAAAACGTTTGAAATCTATACGTGATTGAAAAAAAAATTAAACATAATTTAGTAAAAATAAGACAGTTATTCCATATGGCTGCAAACTTTTCGAAATGTAACAACATATACACATGCCAGATGTCCTTTTCAAACAGGTCAAATCTCTTCCTTTCATTTAGACCTTTTCCACACAAAATTTTCCTTCTATCAAACCCCTGAAAACAGTCAATGAGTCAATATATATGTAACATAATATAAGTAAACAAAACAAAAAGAGCCCTGGATATTGATTTTTAAAAAATCGGTACTAGTGAATTGTCACATTTAAAACGATAAAGTGATATAGGTATATTACTGCATGTATACAAACAAAAGTTTCTCACATTGTAAAATTGTATTTATTGTATAAAATTATAATCTCGTTAATAAAGATGATTTGAATCATTCATTATTGCAAAATATTAAAACTGAAGATTTATTGGTGAAGTAAGCTTATTCAAAGTGTTTTCTGAAAATTTTGATATAAACAGAGAACATTTGTTAAATATCAAAACATTTGTATGCAGTGCTAATAAACATTTTATTATTTTCTTCCAAACCAATGCAATGTAATCACAGTTCATAATATACAATTGTTAAAGATATGCTGGAAAGTAGTGTTTCATTAATTAAAACAATATATTACAATTTGTTTTAAATAAAGTCAAAAAGATATACGTGGATTTGCGTAAAAATTACAATCTAAAATTACACTTACATTTGCCTTAATCCTGACTTGAAGTTGCTGGACTTAGGAAATCGTATAATATAATACCAATCCTGCATATATGATGACTAATGGAGCTGCAACGACCAAAAGCTTAGTCTAGTAGTTTGTGTGATTTAAAGATAAGACTATAATACCATCTAAAATCTTTTCTAGATTATCCTATCTATATCTATCTTTCTGTTACATGGAAGGTATAAGGAATAAATTTCCCAATTAAAAAAAAAAACTTAAACGTACATAAAACGTCTAGTATGAAGAATAAAATAGAGTGTGCAGAAATGTACACGTTAATCTGCTTCCCCATATAATGATTGTGATATATATATGCCTTGTATTTTTTTTTTAAATATCAGCTGCAAATAACTGATGTAAAAATATGTTATGACAACAGACAACACAAAAGTTCCAGTGGTCTTAGAAGAAAGCTTACCAATTTCAAGGCAAGATCCATGTTCTAAGCATGCTATCAGTTTTCTGTGGTAATTTAGATATGGTAATCTTTTAGACATAAAACGTAGCTGCTGCTTTAAAATACCTATGTGATTGTACAATTCTTTTATTGAGTATTGAAAGTAAAACAAAAAAAATCACGTTTCGGTCTTTCTCTTTGCGATGAAGTAGTAAACCTTTCTATCTGAAATATTAGTGATTGTGTTGTTGGCCCACTGGTCCACTCTACAATAATCAAATAAATAAAGAATAAATATATTCTTTATATATATATATATATATACTTATTATAAGAAAAACGACATATCCTAAAGCTATATAAAAAAAATATCCAAGATCAGTATACCAAGGCACCCGTCAGCGGGATCGCATTGATCGAAACTGCAATTACATTTTGAGAGACATCTTATTCCAAACCCTGGGTACAGACAAACTTTGTCACAATGAGGTCCAATTCTACCAGCATCACATTCTGTAATTTTGCAGTAAGGGTAAAGGTAATAAACATGTATCATCTATCATATTAATTTACAATTATTTTTTTTAATTTTTAGGATTCTAACGCTTGAAATTTCGAGCTATTATATTAATTTACAAGTTCTTTTTTAATTTTTAGGATTTTAGATTTTGAAATTTTGAGCGATAGTTGATATTTGAACTTCTTGATACTTATTATAAGAAAAACGACATATCCTAAAGCTATATAAAAAAAATATCCAAGATCAGTATACCAAGGCACCCGTCAGCGGGATCGCATTGATCGAAACTGCAATTACATTTTGAGAGACATCTTATTCCAAACCCTGGGTACGGACAAACTTTGTCACAATGAGGTCCAATTCTACCAGCATCACATTCTGTAATTTTGCAGTAAGGGTAAAGGTAATAAACATGTATCATCTATCATATTAATTTACAATTATTTTTTTTAATTTTTAGGATTCTAACGCTTGAAATTTCGAGCTATTATATTAATTTACAAGTTCTTTTTTAATTTTTAGGATTTTAGATTTTGAAATTTTGAGCGATAGTTGATATTTGAACTTCTTTTGATACTTGATATTGTAATGATTTATAGAAACATTGATATAACATAAAAGAATTAGAACAAAGACAGAAATAATTAGTAAAGGGAATATATATCCTAATATTTTTTGTCATTTAAGGAAAGTGTATTTTATCGAATTACGAATGATGCACCACTCGGTTATCATTATTTACATGCATTAGCATGTCATGCGCGATGTCTGATCGTTATTATGACGATTACATATTTCATCTGTAAACATATATATGGCAAATGAGGAATGTTCAGGTATATAAATATAAATATTTACATTCACTTTCTTTCCCCCTATTAAATTGCATTGATTGATTTGAGTGATATTTACGCATAACACAGAAGACCGAATCGCCAAATCTGGTGCGTATGAATACATTCAATCTTCCTAAGTTCCTTCAGTATTTCTCGAAGAACATGACCGACTCTCCTTGCGACTCAAAACCGAATCACGGCCTGATGTTATACTTACGCTGATTGATATTTCATTGATGTATATATATATTTAACAGTTAAAAAGATTCAATTGATTAAATTCATATTAGATCAAAGGTGTATTTATCAAATTACAGAATGAAAAACAATATTGTATTATTAGAATTTAAAGCGCTCTGCACTATTTTTGTCCCCAAAAATCGGCTGTTCCAATGGCTCTTCCGTAAATTGTGCATTACACGTTGAATAAGGCAGAGGTTTTTAAAAATAAATTATAATTTGCCGAAAGGAAATTAATTTTTAAAAACGTAAATATAAGCATTAAATCATTATTTTTTGAAAGATGTGGTCTCATAACTGCAACGGTGAATGCAAACAAATTTTCATTACGCGCTAGCGCGCGTTATTCAATTTGTATGCACACACCGTTGCAGTTATGAGACCCCATCTTTCAAAAAATAATGATTCAATGCTTAAATATATCCTCTACTTAACAAACTCTTAAATATAACATACTTGCAATTCTTACTACCAAAAATGAATGATCCATCTAAGAATACGAACCTATGCATCTATTTTCTGTGGTGTTCCATACATATCCCGGACAGCACTCGAGTGAAATGTTAGCACTGTGATATAGTTAAAAAAGACACTAACTATTCATTTATTATTACATTGTATATGCCATTCAGAGACATTATATTACAGTGTATATACTAATGCAAATTTGATGCATTTTAAAAAATAAGTATTGTTTTGGTATATTGTTGCGAGCTCTTAAACTTAATTATTAAAATGAAAAGATAAATTAAATCAAGTCCCTTACCTTTGGCAGATATCTGAATGAGTATAAACAAAATACAATGATAAAAAAAGCTTAATTTTTATTACCACAGTAAACTGATTCATACTCGTATAACTGCAGATTTTTATTAAGCACACCCCAGAAATATATACGGATTACTTCCTTTTTCATCCAATTGTAACGTTTCAGATGAGTGTTTCATATGTTTTAATCTCCATGATATTTTATATTTAAATGCTTGCATTCACTTCATTTTTTTTTAATTTATCAATTATTAAAGCGTGATATAAAAGAATGGAATCCATAAAGTCACTGTAAAGAAACTCCATTTTTTTTAAGGTGGGGGGGGGTAATTTTCTATTTTAATTTTCGTTATTTACATTAGTAATAAAATGTTTCTAAGATCTCTCACAAATAATTCATTATAAATAAAATCGAACTATCCTAAGCATTCATTAAACATTTTGCACATGACAAAAAGTTACATATTTATGAATATAATTAATCTTTTTAGAACTGATTTTGAATACATTGGAATATAGTATTTTGCATTTATGTACAAAACAAGTCTTTGAAATTCAGTGTGTACATTTCGTATTTAAATGACAAAAAATATGGCTCAGACTCGACAAGAAGAAAGATCATTCATCTTTTTTCAAGATTATTGCGTCTTGATTCTTCTTTTTTCGAGATACAAGTACTAGCAAGCTAACGAATGTTGAAAGATATCAATTAACGTTTGGGACAGGTTTCTCCAAAACCCAGTCGAATATAGTACAATTGCTTATCACCAAGAAATTCAGGCCTTTTTCTATACACATGTATGTTTTCAGGGTTTAAATATTTTTTTGGTTTTTGACAAAAAGATCGGTATACCTTTATGGACCTTAAAGATATCGTATTGAATTAAATTGAATTTATCATTTCAGTGTGGCTTATCTCTTTGTTGATCATGATCATTACCTTTGACATGGTATAATAGTGGTGGATCTCCAAATTTGACAACATCACATATTTATAATAATGTTTTAATTTATTTGATATTTAAAATTACAAAACAAAAGTAGCCATTAACCAAAGTATACCTATAACGTCATGAACCAGACAAGGTCAATTAACATAATATTTTGATAACTCGGAAACAAATAATTAAATTTTATTCTTTCCTTGTAAGCAAGAAGTTAAACGTTTTCAGATATTATAAATTAATCTATTTTTCTAAACATAATACTAAAAGAAGGTTTCCGGTTCAAATTCACTATAGCACGGTCGTATACATTGCAATGTCCAAAATTCACAATATTAATGCAATCACGCTTTCTTGCCATATACTTCCTTTCCCGCATTTCCCTTGAAATAAAAATAACATTTGGTATATTATGACAGGCACGTGCATGTACAATGTTCATAATAGGAAGAAAACCCATCCATTAAACATTTATTAACAATCGGGATCAAATCTTAACTTATAAAAACGTATCGCATAAGTTACCTCGTCCATTGAAATTGAGTTACATAAATCCATTGAATTAGAATCATGTCCAGTAGCTTTCGGTCCTTTATCGTTTCTTCACGTAATATGAGGATATAAGATAGGGGAAAGTAACCGTGTATATATATGAATACGTCCCAGTAAAGAATGTATGTCCGAGTGTTTATGTCCGAGTCCGGCAGTCAAAAAAATGTTGATGATCTAAACATATTGTTGGGACAATTTGTGTCGTGAATAGTTATATCAATGCACAAACATACATTGAGATTATCTATTCAGTCATTCTACCCGTTACACTTATAAATTGGTATTTTCAAACAGCAAAATTTCTTTAGTTGACATTGCGCTCGCTTATTAAGCCAGACTTGTAACAAAACGCAAGAAGAAAAATGCAATAAACTCGTTTTTTAATTATCAATTCAAGTTACTAATTGTAGATGTCCAATTGTGTCGCATCCTTCTTACCTACAAAGTTCCACAAAATTGTGTACAGTATTTTAAGAGGAGTTGCGTTGACAAACTACTAGTATATACTATTACATTTAAGAGTAATGGACAAACTCTTATGTTCAAAAGGGCAAACATTCAAAGATCGAAAGGAATTGGATTTGTAATATTACCTACAACGTTTCCTGAAGTCCTCTTCCATGGTTTTAGAGATAATGCGCTGATCGATAAAACAAATTAGCTGACCGACTGACAGACAAACAGGTCGAAAAATGTTCCCCTGCTACTTGTTGCAAGGTATATAAATACGTACCTGTACTTATATCTTCAATATTATATCGCCATTAGTGGGTATGTTACTTTGTTGTATCTTTTTTTTTTTAAATATACAAAGGTTCCATGGTTTGATCTACACTTCAATTGGAAAACTCGGGTTGAAATGCTACTCAGCTACAGCGCTTCTCATACAAACGCTTGCTTTGTATGACGTACAAAATGTTGATTTTGTTTTGGACTGATTTGCCATATTTTCCTTCATATGCATAAAAATAATAGAATAACGGAGAAAGCACCAACTTAATATGTAACAGACTCTTTGATTCTAAATTATTTTATTTCTCTTCAGGATTAACAAAGTTGGAAAACAGTAACTATGAGATATTTTCCATATGTTTATAAATAATAAATAAGTTACGTTTATCGGAGAGTCTTTATTTTTAATTAAATCTACCTAAAGATCGGTTAAAATGTTTCAAAAAAAAATAAATAGTGTGTAACAGTTACCCTTTGGTTTAGATAGTAACATTGTACTTAGTGTATGTCTAATATTGTTTGCATGATCAATCATGGGCATGCTTAGGATAATTTTTTTTCTCGAATTTTTACTTTACTCCTTCGTTCTCAAGGACTATTTGTTCATTTTTTAAATACATATATATTTTGTGTCAAAATCCAAAATGCATTTTAGGAAGAAAGAAGAATAATATAAATATTGTATCATCCAACGTCATTTTCTTATAAAATTGTTATATACACGTTTTCCTTGGTACAAGTAGGCAACTTGTCCTGCAGATTCTGCTCGTTTTCTGTAAATTCCATATTGGAATAAGGCTTTTTGTTGCAAGAACTATAAGCACGAGTATTATCAGCTTGGGGAGTAGCTGTTAAGTATGTAACGTCTGCATTCACAGTTTCTTGTCTTCGTCTATAATGTTTAAAAAAAAATATCACACTGATGATTCCGAACATAAAGCACAGATGTACCATTGTACCTAAAAGCCATTTGTACTGAAATTGAGAATCGATCTCATCTTGTAAAGAAACAGTTGTCAGGTTTTCTTTCACAATCTCTTAGGGCAAAAATAATCACTGCACTGAGTAAAACACCATTGACCATAAAATAAACACATATATATTTAATGGCTAATACACGTTCTTTGTTAAGTGTTATTCATTTCAGTTTATCGCTTTATTTTTTAAAATTCAGATATTTTAAAAGCTTTTTCTTCAAAGTTATAGAATTGCTACTGAATTATGAAAGCAGATTTGTTTTACGAACTTATAAAGTTTTACCTTATATTATTACCTAAAATTTTTATTTTCACACATATTAAGTTTCCCCAAAAAAGTTGTATACTTTCACCTATATACCCCCAGATAATCACTTGCTTTTCAAGATCAAATGTAGATTTGAATTAAATCTTTAAAAAATTGTTGGATTTAAAAAACACATTTTTTAAAGTGCAATCGTTATGTTAGTGTAACCAAATAGAAACGATGTCGACTTAAAGTGCAAAACTGTGATTTTCACTAAATTCAAGAAAATTGATACATACATTAAAAACTTAGTTAAAATCTAAATTTTGAAATCAAGGATACAAAACATATACTGCTTACATGTGTCTTTGAAAACATTAGAGTCAAATATCAAGATTTATTAGCTGTATTTTTTCCATACTTCGTACACAAAAGCATGCGACATGAATTCAGCAGTATTTCTCATAAAATTGAACAACTGTTTGTAAACGCAGGTTATTCAATTTGTTTGCACAGCCTGGTGTGTTATAGGACCAATGATATACAAACATAAGCATTCAATGCATAAATATAACATGTTTGCAGAAATTGGTAACAAGGAGTGCTTAATCTGAATATTTGATTTAAAAGTATACTGTACTAACCTAGTATGCATCTATTCTCTATTTTGTTCCACACATATCCTTTGCAACAATCTACGACACCTCCAGGTCTGAAATATATATGTATATACTAAATAATATTGCAATTCATGAACATCTTTTAAAATGAACTTAAATCATCATCTTTTATGAGATTCCATTTGATAGTTCACTGTCAAAATGATAAACATTTACGATGTCTTACCTTGAACAGAGCTTTGAATTTGAAATAACAAAAAACACAGAAAAACAAAAAATGTTCAACGACACTACTGACACGTTCATTTCTGAGATGGTCGGTCAGATGTTCAATGCGAGTTAAAACAAAATTATGTTGTTTCCGTTATGCCATAAAAGAGAAACGCATATATGTGTAAATAAGCCTTAGGATTAGTTCCTGTTAAATATTTTTTTTTGAAACGAGGCACAATGTATTTATAATTTCACAAATCTATTTCATGGATAAATGAATCATTTTTTGAAACAACATAAACATTTTCGACAGCATCCAATCAACTTTATTGCTACAAAGACAGATGGTCTGGGGCCAATTTACGCAAATGTTATCAAAGCCTGTCATCGGAGTTTTATAGCGCATTATAATGATTTAGGAACTTTTGATCAGACGTCAAAAAAAAAAAAAAACTATTAAAAGGTTTTTGCTTCTTACTTTTTTTCTTAAAAAGTTGCATTTGAAGATAAATTATAAACCAATATAGATGTGCAAAATAAAAAAAAATACCGATTAATTTCATAAATACCATTGAAACTTATTTCAAATATACATTCTGAACAGTAAATGACAAAATACGGTTAGAGATATTTTCGAGTTACTTAAAGACTATGATGCCTAATATGTACATGTTTTTCTTATAAAAGTAAACTTGTTTGTTTGAGATATTGAATGCAAATCAATCTAAAAAGGTAAATATAATCAATATATTGTAAAACTATTATGGAAGAAGGCAAAGCAGATTATTTCACACAATATGAAACGACGCTGTAATTTGAGGCTTGGGAGTTTTCATTGATTAACTACATAAATCATGTAACTAGGGTTTTATTATAAATCATTCAATTATAAATTCATGTTTTATTTTCATTTTTTTCATCTTTCGCTACTCTACGCTAATGTGAGTTTCGAATAAGTCGTTAAACACTGTTGGTTTGTATAAGACTACTGTATTTTGTTCCCCAAGCCATATATCTGACCAAAAACACTAGCTTAAAAAAGGTTTAGCTTGGCAATTTCGAGGAACGGAAGAGCCATTGGTTAGTGGAAGAGGTGAGTTTGTGTCAGTTGTGCTAAACTACGAATGACACGGAAGAGCGCGCTGTCATTTGTTCAAAGCTGTATTGTATTTGATACATGGTCACATTGATGTAGTTTTTAGGCTTCAGCACTACAGCTAAATTTGTTTTTTTTATGATCTGTATTCTCAAGTTTATACGTAAAGTCCAAATGTACAGTTTATTTCTTATGGTGAGTTTGATTGCTGTTTGTTATTGTTATACTTTCATGTTAAATACTGAAATCTGATTGGTTAAGACGCAGTTCATAATCCGTTCTATTACCCTCAGCGTTAGCAACGCACTTAACAACAGGTAACATTAAAAATTGTTACATGCGCGAAAATTATGCGCGTACGGTTCGCTGTAGAATTCACGTTATTCCTATATAAAAGCAGTAAAATTGTCTTAAAAATTAAGACATTCAGTATAACAAAATAAATAGTGCCTGTTTGGGAGGATAACAGTTGAAATTGACACCCCTCGAAAACCATTGTCAACCTCCGCTTCGCGTTGGTTGACAATGGTTTCCTCGGGGTGTCAATTTCTACTGTTACCCTCCCAAACAGGCACTATTTATATATTGTAATTAATGCATTGGTTGTATATATTAATAATCGTTAGTTGTTCATTAATAAAATAATGCTGACTATTAGCACATACATGTACATTTTTCAGTACATTCACATTTTAGCAAGACAAAAAATGTTTGTTTTTTTGAAAAACCTATTGATATTTAGATTTTAAGTTGGTTTATTAACACATTAAAACCCTGCAATATGCAAAGAAAAGGAGAAAGGGGTTGCTAGGTTAAATGAAAGTTGATTTTCCTAATTCAAAATTAAACTTCAGTCAAGATATTTGATTCTCGGGTAATTCTGACATGCTTCTCATAACATCACCAATGACATAGTTTTCATGTATTTTTTTAAAAATAGTATTCAATGTACATGTCGTAGGTTTTCCTGTTGAAGGGGCATGACCACGATTTTGGTCAAAATCATTTTCCCGATCTTAATGTTTAGAATGCTTCACTAAGGCATTTTTAATAGTCATTTAAAATTTGAGTGCCATTCTATGAGTTATAAGAGAGTTACAGAGCTTGAATTTCTTTGCTATGTAAACAAAGATTTTGTTTACATTTTGAATGTTGAAGTGAAAAGTCCAGTTTAAGACCTAAAATAAATGCGTTAAACGTTAGGATCTGTTTAGTTATGCTTAAAAAGGGTTAGTAGACAGACAGATCAACTTAAAAAGGTTTTTTACTGGTATATTGATTCTATGTAATCAAAAACATGGTACGAACCTTCTTTACATGACAAGGAATTGTGAGCCCTGTATCTTGCTTATAACTCTACAAATGGCCCTCAAATTTCACTTGATAACTAAAAATGCATTCCTAAAGTATAATAAATAACAAAAACAGAAAAACAGAATCTGAACAAAATCGTGGCCATGCCCCTTAATGACCCAAATGCTTCCACCGTCTCCTGCGCCAGCAACAACGTTTACCCCGCGCCAAGAACTCCAGCACCGCGGTCATCCTTACCCCGAGCAGCAAGGTAGTAGTCCCAAAGTCTCCAGTATTCAGTCCCCAGCCAAGGAGCTCTACTCCAGTGTTCCTGTCCACTTTGACTGGTATTTGCAAAGGGGAGGGTATACATGCATTACTTACGACCCCCTTGGATGAAGAAAAGCCCAATTCCAAGGACGAGCGTAACTAGTAGACAGAGGAATAAACCTCTTTAAAAAAACCTTGGTCCTTTTAAGGACCACCCATATGTTTAGAAAAGTGGCTTCTATCACATATAAAATAAAAACACAAGAATATATCCAAATAAAATTGAAAAAAAATGTTTACATCCAAATAAAGTAACACATCTTATTTGTTCTATATATTATCACATTCCATTTAACAGATTCTTTTTATCGATCTTAAATATTTTTGACGTCATACATGTATCTGCATTCCACTCTAAAGAATAGGAAAGAAAATAAATATTTAGTTCCATGACCGTTTCATTTTAAATTTTATGAAAAAGACATCATTTGATCGGATCGACGGTTCACCGTTGATAGTTGCCTTGTACATCTTGTTCTCCCCCTTCCATTCAATCGTATTAATAATCATTGCTTGCAGATATGCATTTAAGAAAATAATCTGATGATAATAATCTTTCAATTTTAAAAGTAAACATTTAATACAAACTTAATCATTTCTCACCTGTTTTAAATATAACGTTTATACATGTATCTATACTACTATTTTAAAATAATAGACTCGAATTCTTGGGCTTTAATACCGAAAAATCGGAAGAGTACTGCCTTTTGTTTTTGATATATTCTAAAAAAAACATTGGTACTCGAAGATTACCAGTTTGTTTGTTTTTTCTCAATCAAGCCTTGGCAAATAATAACCACTGAAGACTCCTTTAAAAAATTCGGAAATTATCTGGATTATTTTTAATTTTACAACCTTGCACATGCGCATTACATTAACGGTAAATCACGGGAGGCTCTTTAGTTTATGTTTCCTGAATATCACATTTCCGTGGATAATACGTGTGAATTTTCATTGAAAATCTGTCTTATAATCTGTTTATCAAAGGAATACGGGAGATAACTCTATATCAGTGCATTTTATATGAAATATCCCGAGAGTTCCGAATGTCAACATGGTGTGTAAATTCGAAGCGTGTAAAAACGTTGGTGAAAAAGTGTTGAATTCTTCATTAATATGAATAAAGTTTTTTTGACTGTTATTTTCAATGCAGCCTCATTAATTTCCTCCAAAATCGTTTCGGAGCGATTATGCATTTTTTAAAAAAAATTACGGGTAGATGGAAGACATTTTACCTGTGGCAATGGCCTGTCCCGAAACACGGTTAGATTATTCTAACAAAGCAGAGTGTAGTGAAATTAATAGCATTATTGTAGTCTTAAAGCTTGATTATGTCCACAATACGGTGTGTCGACGTATCTATTTCGTAAATGCCCAATATCATATGCAATGTCAACCCGTGCACGCACGGGTCAAAGTCTAGTAGTAAATGTCTTGATACAATGTATCCCGTTTTCCGTTCTATAGTTAAGCAGCATCCGGGGCGGAACATTTTTTTTCTATTTAAAGAAATGATCGGAATTTGCTATCATTAAGAAGCTTCATGTTAATGCAATTGGAAAGCATGCAATAAAAATAATTTTAAAAGGGATTTTATAACATCGCACCGTTTTCTTAATTTTTTTTAAATCAAAGAACTTGACCCACAAACTATGAAAAATGGCCTAGTTTTAAATATTGAAAATTTTACCATTATGTACTCTCTAGAATATGTGCTTCCTGGAAATGTTTTTCTTGTTTTAATATCTCTCATAGTTTTCTTGTATAAAGCTATAATAATTTGAGTTTTCAATTTACTTAATAAGTGTTTATTGACAAATATAACATATTTTAAAGTTTAAGGCAGATTAGTAATTTGATGACCATCCAACTTCCTGAAGCTTCATGTTGAAGTCTTAAACCTAATTTGTGACTCCTCCTTGATGTTTAAAAAACATTTGATAATGAAAATGGGGGAAAGGGGGTGGGGAGGGGGGGGGGGGGTCAAGAGTCGGAAGAATTTCGGATTTATCTATACCTTAGCTTCAGGGGCCAACAAAATTATTGTAAATATTTGGTATTAGAGACCTGCACGCATTTAATGGTCAGGCGTATCTGATATTTACAGTTTCATTTATAATGCACACAAAATGCATACAACTTATTTCTACAAATATATTATGCATAAGATATGAGAGTATAGATGTCTTTAAATAGATCACATATTTGTTTCAATATTGTGCATTGACATTTTACACACTCTCATCTTTTATTAGTATTCGATAAATAAAATACCTCTAATAGCGTTAAAAATAATTCAATTTAAAGGAAAGGAGATCAAAGATGGCAGTGGTCATAAAACTATATAAATCACCTTAAGAAGAGATATGCATAAAGATAAAGGAAAACATTCAAATTTTTAACTTTATTAACTTTGCAATAAACTTTTCTTCACGAAATAAAATTTATTGGTAAACAAATCATTTGTTTCAATCTTAAGGTATACCTGATGAAAAATGTGTTAACTATACCCAGTCTCCATAATATTCTATTGATACATTAACTGTTTATTGAAATGAAATTACGTGTGTAACTAAAAGTATTTGCTCACTTCTATCATGCATTTGTCCAAAGCAAAAGGTATCTGCTTACATCTATCTGGCATGTATTAATGCTAACGCATTACAAAGATATTTCCTTACGTATATGATAAACATTAAAACTGCAATAACTATAATACCAAAAATGATAAAGAAAAACAAATAGTTGTCAGTCTTGGTTGCGTTTGGTCCCAACTTAACTTGGCTGCTTTTGGTATGCATTGTGAATTCGCAATTAAAGAATGAAATCAAGCTGCATAATAATGTTCATTTTTAGATATGAATATGGATACAAATTAACATACCGTTTGATACAACAGAATGCCAATAATAAGTTGTATTGGTTTGAGGGATCTTCGCTGATGTTGCTGCATTTTCATTTTAAAAATAATAAACACTCATATCAGCAAATAAGGGTACATAGAAAATCCTACATCAATATTAAATTTAGCAAAAAAGTATAATTATTCAAGAATAATTTCTTGATCTAAGGATAATACCTAGGCCTATACATCCATCAACAGGATCGCAATGATTTTCACTGCATAGACATTTTGATAAGCATTGCTTTCCATTCCATGGGTACGGACATACTATTTCACACTGAGGTCCAAATTTACCAGCTTCACATTCTAAATTCAAAAATGTGTTAATACCATTACGGCATCGTAAACGATAGTTGTCTTAAAATTTAAGTAAAATCTTAATTATATGTCTAACGAAGCAAGCCAAGAAGTTCGATTTTGGACTGACCGGTAAACTAAGAATTTTTCCGACAGATTGAATAGCTTATGTTTTGTTTAAAAGAGACACAGAGTGGACAATATATTATACAAATATTAACTTGGTGTAGCTATTTACATACTGGGATATGTGAATAACAAATATCTATAAGAAGAACGGATATGTATAGTAAGTAAATCACCAACGTTTGCATATCCTTTCTTTGTCATTCCAAACAAATCCTGGACAGCAAACAAGGTATCCTTCCGGGCTGTAATATAATTTAAAAAATATTATATATATACCTATAAAATTTAAGCAAAATCTTTAGATCGGCATATAACATTAGTATTCCTGTTTGTATATGATAGTATTATTATTTTTTATTAAAGCAGTAAAAGCAAAGATCTCACCTTTTACAGATATTCGAATATGAAAAAGAAACACGTAGCAGGAAGCATACTAATTTCAAAATCATAAACAAGTAATTCATATTTGCATTGAGCGTTAAGCTTGTAAACTGAACAGGTATTTCCTCAAATCATTTATGCATTTTCAATTTCCTTTATATTATATAATATACACGTGCTGATTTATATATGCAAATATCAAGCTTCTCTATAAGATAAACAACTTCCTCGTTGTTGTGTTTAGCTTTATTTCAAGTACATGCTTGGAACCCGGCATATCTATAATTGATTTATCATCACTATTGAATGATCGATAACTTTCACGAAAAGCTCGAAATTAAAAATTTGATAGATTTCCATTAAATGCCAGAAATAAAAGATTAGGACATTAGGATTACCGAGGAATGATTTTATTTCTTGACTTAAAAGTGACCATCTGAGTTAGGGTTGATAAACTCTTAATCATTTAATATTTTGTCGTAAAGATATTTGTAATTTTCTAAAATAAATAATAATTTATTGCTTCCATGATCTGCAGAGATATGTCATCGATATAAGAACGACTGTTGACTACAAAACAGTTACAATGTATAATGTTACATGTAATAATGTATTACAAAATATATTGAACAATAGTCTTTTCAGTATTTCAAAGATATAAATATGTAATTTGTAATTTGTCATAGTTATAATATCAATATCTTAAAATGAATAGTGTCTTAAAAGCATGATTCAAGTAAACTTTCAGGTGAATTATTTTACATAAAGTTTGTTAAAATCTGTTTCTTGTCATAATGGTGTTGCATATGACAATTTGTCAGAAGAAACAAGTGAATAAGAATAACATAAATCAATAGGAGGTGATAAAAGACAACGTTAGGCCTAAAGGCCTGAGCGATCATTAAATACCATGTCCCATACAAAGAATTGTCAATTAAGCTTCATTCAGGAAGGACAAAAAACTATACAAAATAAGGTATAAATCCTTCTTCTACCTGAAATCTTGCAACAAATACTATAACCTCTATAATTTAGTTAAAAAAAACGTTAAGAAATTAAAAAAAATTGATAAGGTACAAGACTCTAATGATAGGAAATAAGTTCCTAAAATTTACTTTCTCTGAAGACTGCTTTTATATGTTTAATATATAAACTAAAGGAAAATGTGCGGTATGGTCAAATATCTGCCCCCAATTTCTACCAACTTTTGAATAGTGTCGTATAAAAATCAAATCCTTATCAATGATTGTACAGTGGCCGCCTGTCACTTTAATCTTGATTTAACGAGGCCGGGCAGGATCATGAAAGAATCTTAGATTTAAGTCTAAAATTGTACACTGTCACAGTGTCTCTTGAAAAAAATTCGGACATAATTCATAGGCTATCAAAAGTATCTTAACATAATGCTGCTAATTACAAATTTCAATTGTCATATTATGATAAACAATCATTTTATGACCGACTGAATTTTTGACTTAAGTCTGAAATTCCTTCATGATCCTGAGGCCTGGTCTAATTAGGGCCCCGCAAGTATTTGCGGGTGCCATATAGTAATCACTCTGTTCGTCCGTCCTTCTGTCCGTCCGTCTGTCACTCTTCCGTCCACAAATTTTCTGTTTTTTTCTAATAACTTTTTTTATGGTTGCCCAATCAAATTCAAATTTGGTATGGTAGTTCAGTAGGCAGAAATACATATTTTGATGCTAAGTTTGGTTCTCTATGTCTTCTGGTTTGGAGCTGGGGTGGTGGGGTAGATTCCTTAACTATGCATAAGAATGAATGGGCAAAGAGAGATAACTGCTGAGAATGTTACCATTGTATACTAGGAAGGCTGTGCAATATTTGTCCTTTGGGATTAATTAACCTTCCATAGGAAGAAAATCCTAAGCTTTATCTTTATCTGTCACATTGAGATTAATTACTGCGCTCCCTGTGTCTGCAAATGAACTTTGTTTTGAAGTTAAGGTCAATTTTGAATGGTGTGTAGTATTGCCTGTGTCTGCAAATGAAATTTGTTTTGAAGTGAAGGTCAATTTTGAATGATGTGTAGTATTGTGAACATTCTTTGAAATAATTTTATTGAATTCTAAAATCAAGATATATATTAAGATATCTTTTTTCACTACTTTATGTTTTAATTATTTATTTTATTTTTTTCTGCCTTCATGCTGTTAATTTTAACAGGTAATCAGATAATAACCCCATTCTGTCATTTCTGAAAAAAAAATCTCATTGTAAATTTAGAAGAAAAGGATGAGAGAGCAGAACAATTAATCCCCTGGGATTAATTATCTTGCCTGCTGCAGAAAATTTAGAGGATTATCTCTATCTGTCATAAGAAGATTATAATGAACACCTTTGTCTGCAACTGATGTTTGTTATGAAGTTGAGGTCAACCTTGGGTGATACAATGTATTTGCGTTCATTGAAGGCTTGCATTTTATAAAACACCTGTTTAAATCTTTTTTTAAATAAAATTTAATTTAGTTTTTTTTAATAAGACATGAGGTTATCCCTGTTTTATGCAGATACAAGGTTACTATTTAGAGTTTTTGGACATTCAGGAATTATCTTGAAATTTTAAAAATACAGTTGTTACTTATAATTTTCATATTTTTTTTTAAAATGTAATCAAATTAAACCCTCATTCCATGAGCTACACCCTTTTATTTTTACCCCTCAGTTTAACACTTTAATTGTTGGATGAAAATCATATCCAACTTCAAATCATGAGATCCTATATATTGCAGTTCTTTACATCTTATGCCAGGCATTTATTTTTCATCATTGTTAATAAAAAGAGGATGGAATTCAAAGTTTTTTTCACTTCTCTATATTAATTGTCATAGCGGGGCCCTTCCTGACTGGTCATTTTTCTAGTTTGTTCTGTCCTAGATTTTTGAATGAAATTTTTTACAAGAATTTCTACTGATATAATTATTATTTTAAGATAAAAAAAAAATAAGATATTTACCACACCGTTTGTTTAAGGGTCATCCCATATTTGTTATTTTTTAACCCTATGTGATTTTGCTTGAAATGTACCAATTTTGCACATTTTTTAAACTTCTGCCCTGGGGATTTCTTTTTCTGTTTTACATATTAAAGTTATTGCTAAAAGGCATCAAATGGTAAAAAAAACAACAACATTTTACCTCCTGGTTTGGTCCAGGGGTCTTATCAAAGTTCTTTTTATATGCCCATTTTCCAAGTTTATCAAAAATTGGTTATTTTTTATTTGACAAAGACGGAAATGGTGATCTTTATAGTATTTTTAAAACATTCAGACATATTTAAGTAATAAATAAATATATAACATCACATATTAAGAGCCATTAATATAAAATACATGGTTAATGTCTTGAAATAAATGAATTGAGCGATATTTAGGCGGGTTAAGGAAACGTGACAGAGGGCTAGGCTTGCTAAACCCTCTTCACGTTTTCGACCCGAGTCTAAATATAGCTTATTCGTCGAGACATGTATGTTTATTCCATAATATGATATCAATTCTACGCATCAAACGAGCTATTTTCAAAAAATGTTGCTGAATATCTGCAGTTGAAACTATCACGCAATGGCGTCAACAAAGCAAAAAGAAGACGTCACAATACAAATGAAACGCTGCGCGAAAGCGTGCGTACTCGTTCTGTACTCGGCCTCGTTAAGTCATCATTGCTCATTCGCTATTTATTGATGACATCAACTGAATGACCTTATTCACGCAAATTTGCAAACAAATGAAAATATTTTCATTTTTGCTTTATATTTTGCATTTAGAAGTATAAAGCGCAGGTATGCCAAAGTTAGACTTTAACATATGTTTTTCTTCAGATAAGTATACACTTTATACTAAAATCTGGTACTTGAGCAAGTCTGTACTCTATGTTTCCCAGTCGAAAAACCATCGGAAAACACCCATATTTTGCTACAAAACATCAATTTATCAAAATTAGGCAATATTCATGACGTCATTTCTACATCATAACGTCACTGAAATGGTAATATTTTGCACCCTTATTTTTAACATGATTCTAACTATCTTCCACCTTATTGTTAAATCACTTTATAAAACCTTAATTTTGGGGGCAAAAGTTGCATAAAACCGCACATTCACCTTTGGCTAGTATGCACGCTTTATCTAAACTAACCCCTTAATCCCCAGAAGCAAGACATTATTTTTCCCAGAACATTAAAAAAAAGAGTATTGATAGAATGCCTTATTTTCTCACTTTATTTGTATTCTTTCGTCTGACAGCATATCTAAAGCCCTTTCTCTGAATATTTAAAGAACAGCCTCCAAGACTGAATTCTTGGCCAAATAGGGAAAATGCGTTCACGACATCTTAACTTTAATGCACAGCTTTATTATCATCACTAAATTAGTATTTATCTCTTTCATTATCTCTAACAGCAGAACAAAAAAAATCAATTTTAAATACCGGGTATAATGTATTAAATGTCCCCCACTCCCTCCCCTGAGCCAGAACCCCTGCCTTAGATGTCGTAAAATTTAATTTAAGAAGACAGCCACATTGTCTTTTTAAATACTTGTATGCAGTTAGTTTTTATTCAGTGTCAGAAGTGAATGGTATTTTAAAACATGGATGTACATACGCGGGAATTCCTACTTTACATTTTAATAGGCTTTGCATTTTAAACCGGATTTCTTTCAACGTTTTTTTTCCTAAAATTACTGCTGGTATTTTATCTTGACCATTTTTTAGAATTTGAAATAAAAACGCAATTAGCAGGATTTTTTAAAGAGAGCGCGCGAGAATTAAAATTTAACAATTCAATGTATATAATTTATGTGGCTAAATGTTTATAATTTATGTGGCTTAAATTCGTTTTGTTGCAGTTGACTGAATATTTACAATTTGTGGCTTATGGCCGTTTACCCCATGTTTGCAGTATAAGTCATGAAACAGGAAAGTTTGTTATTGCTTGCCTTATATATGGTATTTAATATCAACCCTCAATAAAATATAAATGTATGAATTTGGATATTTCAAGACCGGCGGAGCGGTGACCATCACCCCTATAGACACAAGTCCCCCCCCCCCCCCACCCCCCCCCCCCCCATGATTTTCTGTATTTTTTTATTATAATCTAAAAATACAGTTTTTGATATTAATGATAAACTTATAAAAATCTCAACAATACTAACAAGAAAATTTTAAATTAAATCGTGTAAATAATATACAATCATATTCAACACTTGTAACAAATTACTCTATATATATGCACATGCAACATAACAGAAATAGAACAAGTACGCGTACAATTAGTTGATATCTTATACAGATATATGATTTTAAGGTCTTGGGACTTTTAATATACAAACTGTATTTCCATAGATATCTAAATATGGGGAAGAGGTAAAAATAAGAGACATTGTTATATTCAGTAGTATATTCTTACTATATAACTCTATATTGACGAATAGTCAATAATTGTAATATTGGTTTGTCCGAAAAATATTGACCGGTCAATATATTTTTTATATTGACCGGCTAGGAATAATATTTAGATAATATTCCCTCTATTTCAAATAATCGCCTCTGATTTGTTGATTTGTAAACGATGGCGTAAATAACCTTTCGAGACTCCAAAACAAGGTGACGTCATAATAGACAGTCAAGGCAATTAAACAACGGACGCGCAATGCGACGGTTTGCTATTATAACGGATTTCAGGATTTGCGAATTACTGTAAAGTAAAATCAGGTAGAACATCTGACTGTATGTTAATTCTTACGATCGGCGAAATATCACCAGAGACCGTTTGATGCTGAGGATATTTTGGAAATGAACTTTGCACAAAATTGAACTCGTGAATTCTTTGTTGAGCTGAGAAAATTACGGCGATCTGTTTTTAATTACTTTTTTGAATATTGGTTTGTTTCTTCATATAACAAAACAAATGTTGACTGTGTTTTCGGGCAACATTGTTTATATTAGCCCCCTTGGGACAAAAATATTTCGTCCCTCGGGGGCTAATATAATCAATGTTACCCTCTTAACCCCAGTCAATATTTGTATAATGTCTTCTCGAAAAAGAAGCGATATAACTTATCTGCTTGATTAAATAATTGGCCCAAAAACGAAATGTCGCATAGATAATCTTTGAAATTACAAGTACATGTACATGTACCCATATATCGCTGATACTTACTTATGTTGATGAAATTCTACATCAATACATTATGCAAGAAAACACCGGTACCATTGCTTTTTTTCGTACGTTTATTTTTGTTATTTGATTTATGTATAAAATGTCGCGTATTATTCGTGGCGGATTCAAACAGTATTTACTTCGCAGCTCAAATTTTTTTAATGTTTCGTTGCAACATTATTGCTGGTTTTTGCGTGGTTTCAGAAATCTACGCAAAAATAAAAAGGCGAGGTTAAAACCAGATGAGATGAGAAAAATTCGGCTCGCACATCAGCGAGCATGGTTTATGCACAGGATTATGTGTTGGATAGGGAAGAACATGACTAGCACCGTTTATTTGAAATGGGGTTGAGATTACATGCCCTAAACCCATTTTATAGTTCATAAGTGTTATGGTTGTAAAGATGTTGATAAACAGTATATAAACAAAGTATTTCTTTTAAAGAAATAATTGGCATATGATATCAACTCTCAGCATCATAAAAACATTTCATGTTCTGCCATAACTAAATTATGCTTTAAAGCATAAACCGCGATGTGTTGTTGTTTTCCAAAATCGCTGAACTTTGATTTCAGCAAACATGGCTAGTGTACTTCCGAAAAATGTTTACGCATTTTAGGCAAAAATAATAGAATTAACAGAATATGTGATTGTTTACTTGATTGAAAAATCATATGACTGTATAAAACTTTGAATTTCAAGAAAAATGCATTAAAATATGCCCTAACATAAAATCAGTGGGTTAGAGTCGGTGAAATCTAGGATAACCTTATGGTTTTCACATTTACGTAAGAAACACAAGCAAATGGTCCACGTATTGCAGTCATTTTTAAAAAAAAAATATTTTTTTCTTTTGTTTGATTACACAGTTTGAAAAGCAATTGAAGCAAATTATGACATACTAAACAAAATTAAAGTTAATTATCATGGCGCATATTTACAAAATAAATTTTAAAATACTATAACTGCTTAGAAATTGACAATAGATGTGCTTTATGATTTGTCAAACAAAGGTGAAAATAAAGATATATCAACAAGTTATGTTGCTGATGAAGGTGACTTACCATAATAGCTAGTAAAACATAATGTTGTAAATCCCAGAAAATCAATTAAAAAGTTGCAAATCTGAACATTTGGTTAATTTGATAATAGTAAAAGAAACTAGGAATGTACTTATTAAAAGTGATTTAGACGTGTTTGGTTTAAATATATCTGAATACACTTAAAAAGCATGTTGTACAAAAGAATGTAAATCTACAAGGCAGAACTTTTTTTTATAAAAACCCATTATAACATTTTGAAGATTTTTGGACATGATTTGTTTTAACCGGAAAGATCAACGCGGAAAATAATGCTCTGACATAATATAACAATTATAAAAAGGACAATCGATCCAAAAGAGTTCTGGAATATTAACAATACTAATTGCGGTTTGAATTCAACATTATTGCCAACTTCAAGGGCCTATTTGGTTTCTATTGTAATCGAGGTAATACTTAAGAACCATGTATATGTTTAGTATCAAGATTTATGGAAATAAAAACAAAATTACATTAAACTTTTTTATGCAAAATTGAATCATTGTGAATGGATCAACCAAAACCTAAGAAGAATTAAAACAAAAATCCATCACTTTTCTGTTTTCATATTTAAAAGGGCAATTCTAATGTAATTTCACAAAATGAAGAACCCAATCCAAAGGCGCCGTATTATAGAAGGTAGTCGTTAAGATTATATGATATTTTTTATTGATAGTAAATATATTATATCATTTTAATGAAAATTTTAATTTCCGCGTTTTTTACTTAATTAATGTTAGATATGTATTAGAGTAAATTACATACTTATCAAGTTGATAGTTTGAAAAAGTTCCTAATTGTGATTAACATAGGATGAACAACCCTGGCCTTTGCAAAATTGTAATTTAGGATTTAGTAGATTATTGTTGTACATTTGTTGACTAAAGGACTATGTGCGGTTTTATGCATTTTTTGCCCCCAAAATCAAAGTTTTAGACAGAGCTTTAAAAAAAGGGTGAAAGATAGTTATAATTATATTGGAAATAAAGGTGTTATAGGTTATCACCACAGTGACGTCATAATGTAGAAATGACGTCATGAAGATTGCATTATTTTGATAAATTGATGTTTTGTAGCAAAATATGGGTGTTTTCCGATGGTTTTTCGACTGGGAAACATCGAGCGCAGGCTTGCTCAAGTACCATTTTTTAGTATAATGTGTATAACTATCTGAAGAAAAACATATGTTAAAATCGCACTTGAGCAGACCTGCGCTCTATACTTCCGAATGCAAAATATAGAGCAAAAATGAGAATATTTTCATTTGTTTGCAAATTTGCGGGAATTAGGTCATTTAGGTGACGTCATAGATAACCTACGAATGAGCAAAGATGACCAAAATCATTATTAAAGTTATAGGCATCCTCTATACAATGATTTGTGAAGATTTTATTTTTATACAATACTATTTAAAAATTGGTTGAAATCGGGGGCAGATATTTGACCATACCGCACATAGTCCTTTAATGGGATTTTTAAAGGAAAATTATAATCTTTAGATAGTTCATAAGTACATGTACATATTATCTAATAAAAAAAGAATTGCTTCGAAAGATAAATTATCATCTGCAACAACAATGGAAATGTATTCCACATGATCTTAAGTGAAAAACAAGAAGGGGGTGGAATTTGTATATTAGATCTAACATAATTTCAAGACACTCCAAACCAATGGAATTCGTATAGAAACCAGATGATGTGTTTATTTATGGTGAGTTGAACAACGCTTATTAAGATCAATTCCTTTGTATATAATATCATTCAGATTTCTTTTACTTTCACTGGTATTTGTACGCAATGTGATTCCTGTAATATTCAAACAGAGCTATGTGTGTATTTTTACTAATCTTTCGATTGAACTGTACATTTCTTTTTCATTTAGCATAAACTGATGGAAATTTTAGTTTCAAAAAATTCAGAAATTTATTATTTCACCATTTACACTATAATCATGTAGCAATGATGTTGTAGAACGCAAAATCAGATATGTCTGTGAGGATGTCGAGGTATTAATTGTATTTTCTGAAATTTTTAAAATACGTTAACTTGAATGTGGTGAATCTTTGAACTGTTTAATTCAAGTTATAAAAGATAGCAGAGATCATTATACCGTGACATCCGTTGACAGGACTGCAGTGGTCTTTACAGCAGTTACATTTTGGCAAGCATAGTTTTCCATAATATGGATATGGACAAACGTGTTCACATTTAGGCCGAAAAGTACCGGCTTCGCATTCTGTATCTGTAAATTACTTTGATAAATTAGCAAAGATATTCTAGGGACACATTAGTAAATTTTTTGGTAGTAATTGAATCAATCTAGATTAAATATTTTTGATAGCAGATCACTATAGCTTGGGTATTCTTTTGACTATTTAAACACATTTAATATGTTATAGTATAGGCATATTTTTCGTAATGTTCTTATAAAATAACATAATAAGAACTGTTTATGATCTTACGACCGCGGGTAGGTATGCATCTATATTTTATTTGGTTCCACACATATCCTTGGCAGCATTTGACGACTCCTTTTGAGCTGTAGTAAGACAAATATTCTGATAGCATTTCATAAGCAATACTTGTCCCCCTCACGGGCCGGTGCCTCAATTTTAAAACAATTGTCGTTTATTGTGCCCATTAGGTTGGAAGAAAGTTGGTTAAAGATATTATTAAGGACAAACTAAAGTTGTAATTAAATAAATATTTGGGTTTAGTTTTGTCCAATCAGGTACACAGACGCACAGGCGTAGCACGATATAAACTACTGGCAACTTTATATTAAAATGAAGAGATTTTATAAAAATAGATTAACTCTAAAAAGTAACGCAAGTCGAATAGAATGAGTGAAAGTTGCTTTTTTGGATAGAATGACCGATTAGGCAGTCCATTTTTCTCTTTTCTCGCCTTCGGTTTTTGGAACAAAAATCAAACCCGATCATAAAACAGTCACATTTACAAACTATTTACGAAAATACCCGAATTTTTAAAGTAAACATAGTTTACCGGTTTTACCGATAATTATAAGATGATACAGATACATGGTCCTTAAGGTATAGGCTTTTATAAAGTTTTCCAAAAGAAGCTAGCCCATCATTGGGGAAGGAAAGACCTACATGTACATTGGTCAAACTTTACATAAACAGATTATATACTTGATTACATGTATTTCTATTTTTGGAAATTCATGGTGTTCCAAAGGGGTTATTTACTATGCATAAGGTGAACCTACATGGCCCCAAGAACAAACATATATATGGTATAGGGATAGGGATAGACAATGTTTCGTGACTTCGTTAAGGAGTCTTAATTGCTAACTCTACCAAAAAAGTCAACAAATATTTTTTTCCAATCAGTTTTTCAATGTTTTCCGTAGAAAAAATTCGGTTATTGAAACGGTGAAAATGGCGGGCGTTTGCCAAAAGGGTGTCCCTTTTGTTCGGATACATGTATCAGAAATGCGCACTACTTAGATTTTTGATGATTTTGTATAAATTTTGTAAAAAATGCTAGCTGTTAAACTTGGTCATTCTTAGCGTGATAAGGGCACTCCATCTTTCAGTAGAACTCGCCAAACTGTTTCAAGATAAGATATTGGCTGTTTTTTTAACAGATAAATGGCTTATATGTATCCAAAATGTGCATATTACAGTAAATTAGATTTCAATTTTTGATAAAACATGAGAATAATACAAGATGATAAACTTCGGCATTTCTGGCATGATATTGCATGTAAAGTACCCCATTTATATTGATAACTCTTCCTACAATATTCAAGATAAGGTCTTTTTTTGCATATCCGTTGTATGCATATACGAGACGTGCATGTTACATATTACTTAGATGTAAATTTTTAATTATAAGAAAAATACCCGTTAAATATTCCTTTTTTAACAAAATTTTGTATATAGAGTACCCAATTAATCCGGATAAAATTTTAAGATAGGAACGTTTTTGTTTGCAGTTCAGTTGTACATACATGTTTTACGAGGTTCTGTCGTATGGGGAACTCGCGGTCGTTAATGTGGCCTAAATAAAGACGATGTAGATGATTCAATATGTAAAAAAAAATAATTGGTCCGCCATTAAAAGAGTGGTGGTCTTATTTAAAATCAACTTCCGGTATCAATTTCCGGCCGTTGAGTGACAGAATTATTTTAAAGTAAAAATATTAACTAAAACAAATATTCAAATAATGAACACAATATCCAAATAAATATTATATGATCATTAAAATAAGTGAATATGAATCAAATTTATTTGTTCAAAATTATGTTTAGAATTATCTTATCACCCAAGCTAAAAATATTATGGAACTTTTGAATAATTTCTTAATGCTCAATTAACTGCTATCAGGTAAACTTAATTTCAAACAAACTTGATTAATGAAAAACTTATAATTTATATAAAACAAAACTAACTTATAAAACATAAAAATACTGACCTAAATAAAGACGAGGTCGAAGATTCAATATGTATGTTGTTTATTCCTCTGTGTCCCAAGCGTAGGTGACGAGAGGGAGACGGGGGAATAAACTTAATCCTTGACCTGTCTACAGTGGGGTCACTCAAAGAGGGTAATTATAATGTAGTTAACAGATTGTTATAATGACTTTATTAAATTTCCTTTGGGGAACCTCGCGAGGTTAGCGTCCCCTATTACCTAAATTCTCATTCAATTAGCGAAAGAGTTTCTCACTATCCCAGGCATCTATTGTTATGCGTTAATCCTAAAGTGATAGTAAAATTAACTCAAATATCTACGTACTGACAGATGAATAGATATACCTACTTGTGTTTGCATTACTTATTAACTTTACCATTTGATAATTACCGCTATGCGAGAATGGCTTATTCCTAAATAAATTGTAGCTAACTTTTTATATCAGAACAAAAAGGCTATGTGTAAACGTTAATCCGAACTCATGTACATTATTTATCTAGCGCGACGCTTTCTTCTTAATATTGCTTAAGCCGACACATTCCTAACTTTCCCATTACTTAAACTTTTAATTATAAAATATAAAATAATTTAACATTTATCAAATATTACAAACTATATGTAATTATTTTGAAAATATATAAAAATCACCGTCACACATGCAATAAATTTTGTTTTTGTGGACTATATAACGAGAAAAGTTTCAGCTCTTCAACATAGTACATGTTTTTCCATAGTATTACCCAGGGTTACTCATTTGTTAAGATAACTTCTTCTTTTGCAGCTTTCTAGAGAGGAAGTTCAATTATACATCATACTTTTAATATTTTGATCATTAAAAAAAATAGTGAAACAAAAGTGTGAATAAATAATAATACACTTTTAATTTGTCCATTGTCACAAGGGGTGCAAACAGACTGCAATGAAATAATTTTGTCGGAAACTTGAATTACGCCAATAGAAACTGTGACTAAAAGCGGTGTCAGAAATGAATATCAAAGATAGATACATTTATTTAAACATTTCAAAGAGTATTTATGTAATATCTTACCTTATGCAAACTTTGCAGTTTGAAACAACAATGTGTAGAAAAAACAAACAAGTTATCAGCAAATATAAATTCATTTTCGCAACCTTTTGATTTGTTCCCTATCACCAGACACATTTGTTTTGTCTAAAGGAGATAATTTAAGCATATACATTTGACTTCCTCGTAGTTATACTTGTGATACGCTCACATGAGTATATGAATCACTTCAGTTTGTTAAACTAAGCGGACGTTATTTTGTGCTCTTTAAATCTTATATTCCGAAATGTTCTGAAAATGTGTATAATAGGAATATACAGTTTTTCTACTATTTAACAATATTATTTTTCTTTGTTTACTGAATTAAATAAAATACGATTGTTTTGCATTATGTTTATTAGGTATTTAGACATTGTCATGACAAATGTGGAAAAACTTTCAGTCTGTAATTGGAAGGTTCATGTATCTAAAGTCGATATATAAATAGATATGTTCAACGTATATGATAAAACACACAGGAAGTAATGTGTTTATTTCGCAGTGATTTTGAGGTATTGACGTTGTTGATTTTTTTTACCGATTGAAATATTGCTTGCAATTATGAATTCAATATTAGAGATTATGAAAATAATCTGTTTTCTATCTCTACATACTGCTGATTCAAATCCAGAAGTTTGTAAAGGGTAAGAAAAACTTTAAATATATTTCATGTAAAAACAATGTGTGTATGAAGTTGGGCGCAAGTTTTACAAAGTAGTATATAAAGGATTTCTGTTAAACTCTCTTCTTAAAACAATTTGGTCAGAAAGAATTAAATCTTTGTGGAAGCACTCTTAGGTAGTGTATTCAGTTATATGTATGTTCAAATCATGGTTACTGAGGGTAGAAAGGGGGCTATAATTGGGGGAATGTCAAATTTATGCAAAGGAACTTCCAAAGATATAGAGAAAAATCTTTAAAAATCTTAAAAAGCATTCAGCTAATAAAGCTGAAATTGTATGAAAGCAGAGGTTGTGCAGATTAAACTTAAATCCAACAATGATTTCTGAGAGAAAAGAGGGGCACAAAAGTTGGTTTAAAAAATAAGAATAGAGTAAAATCTTCTCACAATTAATACTAAGATTAATAAAAGAAAAGTTATTGAAATTATACCAAAAGTTCAGTGCTTGCCGTTTCATATTCTTGATATGACAAAAAAAGATGGAATCGCAAAATAAAGAATTTTCGGTATAGTTAGGAGTTTAACGTTTTAGCGACGTTTGTGGCAACGCACTTTGAAAATATTTTGCACTTGATCTGTTTTTTTTCAAAGTGCGTTGAATTTGGGATCAAATCTACGCATTTTGAAAAAATATTTTCAAAGTGCGCCAATTTGGGACCAAGTTAAACCACATTGCGTTATGAAGGTACATCAAATTGTTTTGGTATCGAGACTGTTAAAGCACTTTGCAAAAATATATTTAAATCACAAATCCTAGAATTCAATTTCTAATTTGTTGATAGTATGACGTTTTTTTAACACTAGTGAATCTTATTTACCGTCTTTGATAACGGGGATGGGGGTTGAGATTAACCAAAGATACAGGTCAATTTCCAGTGTATCGTTTAATTAAAGATATAAAGCCCCCTTGTTGTTATTGTTCCATCCAAAACATATGATATTCAGCAACTTAAAGTAAACGTTTAAGATCGGAAAAAAGAAATATGCTTTGTTGTAAGTTAAGTACAGTGATATTGAAAAAAAACGAGCTGGCCAAACAATAATTTCTCCAATGGCATGTTATAAAATCTATAAGTGTTTCAACATAAACCCTCATTTCATATTCTAATCAAATGAATCACTTCAATTAAAAAATATATATATTAACAAACATTAGATTATTATAAACTTAAAACTATGCGTTAGGCTGTGGGTTTTTTTCTCTCTCGCACAGATCTTTTAAATGATCATATTGTTTTTGATAAACATAACTAACGTATGTGGCAACGCACTTTAAAACAATTACGCACATTTGAATTTCTTTTCAAAGTGCGTTGAATTTGAGACCAAATCAGCGCACTTTGAATTTTTTTTTCAAAATGCGTTAAGAAAGTACATCAACATTATTTAGTATCGAGACTCCTAACGCACTTTGAAAAAATATGTATAAATCACAAATTCTCGAATTAAATTACCAATTTGCTGATAGTATGATGATTTGTAACACTAGTGAATCTTATTTACCGTATTTGAGAACGGGGATCGGGGTTGGGATTAACCAAAGATACAGGCCAATTACCAGTTCATCATTTAATTGATTGGAGGAGGAAGGTCCCCTATCCCTCATTTTTCCTTCCAAAATACATCATTTTCAGCAACATTTAAGATCGGAAAAAGAAATATGCTCTGTTGTAAATTAAGTAAATGCAGTGATATTGAAAAAAATTGAACTTGCGTAACAATAATTTCTCCATTGGTATGTTAAAGAGTCTATAAGTGTTTCAACATTAACCCTCTTTTCATATTCTAATCAAATGAATACTTCAATATAAAACAAAAAATACATTAACAAACATTGAATTATTTTAAACATAAAATTAAGCATTAGGATGTTGATTATTTTTTTCTCGCAATGAACTTCTAAAATATCATATTGTTTTTGATAAACATTACTAACGTACTATCCTCTTTTCACATCATGCTTGTTTACAAACACATGCAATAAGCCAGTTGAAATATGGTGTACATTGATATCCATTATTAATATACATAAATAATATTCGTTCTGGCATAGCCCAATATACATGTACCAGATAAGAAGTAAATTTAATCTATTGCTAAGGAAAATGCAGTTACTTAGGGTGCAAAACACAGTTGTATATGTAACGTTATAAGGAGGTTTTCAGATGAGGGGCAAGCAAAGCTGACCACTATAAAAATAAATTATAAAAACATGTTACATATATACATGAATCTATATATCAATAGAAAGATAAAATCGTGAATTTTTAAAATATTGAAGAATAATCCACATGTAACTTAATGCTAGAATTTATTTGGCACTCAAAACATGCGGAAAATAGACAAAAGGATGCCTCAAAGTGCAGTACACCCATGCATTTTGAGGCTCCCCCCTAAAAGCAGAATGCAACCAAATCAGCCATTTTAATTTCTGTACATTTTCAAGAACAAGTCCTTAGGCATCATTTTATAGTATTTTAAGGGTACATTCGCAAGCTTCTCAAAAGAGCTATGTTACCAGCTAAAAAATTCATGGAATTTTGCATGTGTAAAATCCGGATGTTTTTGGAGTTACCTCTCTTTATTTTGAAGTCTCACAAGATTAATTTTTAAAAATGTTCTATATACTTCTTTCATGTAATCGAAAGATAATCCACTACATTATGCAATTGAATATTTAAAAAAATTAATTTCCATGTATACCGCATAAAAATAGCAAGGAAATCCCTACCCATCATCCTTTTCTCCAGAGAAACCCCCCCCCCCCTCCCGGATTTATTACGAAACTGTGTTTAGCTAACGTATCGATGAAGTTAATTTTATAGTTGGATATTCAAATTTCCCATAGAACGAAAAGGAAAAAAATTATTATCTAGAAACTGTTGACCAAGTTAGCTGAACGTGCTATTTGTTTCTTTTTAAATAAATCACATTAAGCTAAAAAATGATAAACCAATCATTTATTGTATGTAAAAGTATCAATTATTTTTACTTGAAGGGACATGGGCACGGTTTTGGTTAAAAATTGTTTTTTCAATTTTAATAATCACACAATGCTTTAATAGGAAACCGAAATTTGAATGTCATTTGTTGAGTTATAAGCGAGTTACAGAGCTTGAAATTCTTCACTGTTTACAAAGCGTTTGTTTTCATTTTGAACGTTCAAGTAAAAATTTGAGTTTTAAACCCAAAACGTATCTTTTAAACGTTAGGAACTGTTTATCTATGCTCAAAATGAATAAAAAGATAGACAAATAAGTTGGAAAAAGATTTTTTCTGGTATATTGAACCTATGTAAACAAAACAGGGCACGAGCCTTGCTTACATGACAAAGTGTTGTGAGCCCTGTATCTTGCTTTTAACGCTACGAATGACTCTCAAATTTTGTTGATCATTAGAATGCATTTCTAAAGCATTGTAAATAATAAAAACATAAAAATAGAATTTGACCAAAATCGTGACCGTGCCCCTTTAACCCTGCATGGTTTTTTTTTTCAAAGTGCGTTAATATCGATGATATCAACATTCTTTGAGGGTTTTTTTTCAAAGTGCGTTGAATTGGTCCCAATATTAACACACTTTGAAAAACAAATTCAAAGTGCGTAATTTTTAAATGTGCGTTGTAACAAACGTATCCTTTTTTCGCATCACATTTGTTTAAAGCACATGCAATTGACCAGTTGAAATATGTTATACTTTGATCTCAATTATAAATATAATTTATATAAATCATGCTCGTTCTGACATAACCCAATATACCAGATACATTTAAGAAGTAAATTTGCCACGTACACAAAAAAGGAAAATGCAGTTGTTTAAAGATACCGTTAATGTCATATTTGGTTAATTTAAATCTCCGAAATTGTTCTTTATGGGTAAATTGTCAATATTGTCTTATGAGGGAAGAAATCTAATCGATAAACTGTTAATCAACCTTGTTTAACTCAATAGGTTCATTTTTAAATAAATCACATTAAGCTAAACAAGGAAAAAACAATCATTTATTGTATATAAGAGTATCAATTATTTTGATCTAACCCTGCATGGGTTTTTTTTCAAAGTGTGTTAATATCGACGATATTAACGCACTTTGACAAAAAAAATTCAAAGTGCGTTGACTTGGTCCAAAAATTAACGCACTTGAAAAAAATAGAAGTGTGTAATTGTTTAAAGTGCGTTGTAACTGACGTTACACATTCAGTTACATGTACACATAACAAAGTAAACTAAAATAAACCAGGCTAATAAGAATAAAATACGGTAATAAACGTGGGATATAGAATAACATAAGTTTCGAACCTGGAACAAATTCAATTTGAATCTGAATTTACACTGAATCTCATTCATATGTAAACTAAATAAAAATATTAAAAAAATTAATTTTGGAATTGATTGAAATGCATTTGTATTATTTATAGCAAGGCTTGTTGACGTTTTGTTTATTTATAAATCTTATAATTAAGTGCCCCTGCCTAGCTTTAAAGGATTAAAACTACCGTGACTTACTTCGTTGTCAATCTTGTAAGGATCATGATTGTGATATGGGTGCTAATTATTATAGCAAATGAGGACACAGTATCTATTAAATATAACTGAGGGGTCCACACACCCCTTTGTTCAGGAAAATTCAAACTTTTAAAATTGACATACTACAATTACTTAGAATAAGTAGGAGGACTATTCCTCCCTGGCAAAAGAAATTATAAATTATCCTTCAGATCTTCCTCCAGAAAAATTTTCTTGTTCCGCGTGCAAACAGAAAGAAAAGTCCCGGTGCGAAACGTCTCTCGGAGCGAAACACGTAACATTTTTTGTAAAGGAGAGCAGCAACAAATTAAACTGCCTCCGGGCGTTATAATGTTACATTACATTCACACAATATGAATTCGTTCTCATGGTATGCACACCATAAAGAATAAAAAGGGAAGTGATATATGATTAGCATTGATATGAGAACAATTAAATGGCATATATGTGAAAATGTAATGAAGAATAAAAAAGCCCGCAAAATAAGAGAAAATAGAAGATACATAGCAATTTGGCAGTAATTCCCATCCATACTCTATTCGATCTAGTAAATTTTAAACATTTTATTATAAAATGACCTTTTCACATTCGGCACTGTTTATTCATTTATGGTGACCTTAGACGTCAAACTACAGCGTATTATACACAATGGTATTCTTTATACATTCGACTGAAATATGTCATATATTAACAGCAACAACAGGCTCAGAGGCCTTGACGGTCACTTGTGCACCGTAGCCCCTTAAAGGACCTATCAGTAAGTCTCATGTTTGCATTTTAAGCTTCAATTTAGGGTCTTAACCTTAATCCTATAACTCTCTGAATTCCCACCTCCCCCATACACCTCTCTTATGTATTATTTGGTGTTTGCAAACACCAAATAATACATAAGAGAGGTGTATGGGGGAGGAATTTAATAAAAGTAGTGTTAGGTTTCGGAGAAACTCGGAATATACTCGGACTATATAAACAGTAGCTTCAGAGGCCAACAGTTGTAAATTAAACTTTTAGTGAAAAGGCCTTTGATAATTACTTGGCAATGAGTTAATTGACAGTTTGTACCCGAAAATGTTGTGAGATTTGATTGCCTTGGCGCACATTCGTGATTCAAGTCTATTATTAGCTATCAAGGTATTGTGAAGGCAAAGAAATATAACGCATATACGTGTTTTATATAGTGAATATTTCTAATAACAAAAACATGTGGTGTTTAATATAAATAATCTTAATTTTAATATACAATACGAGGCATTTTAGTTTCATTCATATTTCATTTTATTCAATTAAAATGTTATTTATTATTGTATAATAAAAATGTACCCAAATAAGACGAAAAGTGTTTGATTTGTATATTTTCATGTACAAAATTCAATGTACAAGGAAAGATAATCTTCTTAACTAAATTATCTGGGTAAATATTCCAAGGCAAGTTATATATGATGCATGTGTTTTTCTCTAACTCCATAAAATTTGTGCATTTAAAACATGTCTTATTATGTATTATTAATTTTAAAGGAATCAATTTTGTAACATATCATTTATTAAAAAGATATGCTCCGGATAGGATTTTATTTATAATTCTCTTATGACCTTAACCTTTGACCTAGAAACATCAAGGTCACTGTGCACTTTTTACCAAAAAACAAAACACTCTGTGGGTGTAGTATGAGCCAGATTGGGCCAATGAGAAAGAAAATATGGCCTAGACAAGCCATCTTGGACGGACAGACCGACGGTACATGTAGGACGGACGGACGGACGGACGGACAGACTGATCACTAAAATTATGATTACACGTGATAATGAATGCTGATATTCAAACTGATGTACATTTTAGAAAGTGTATGTAAATTTTTATCTTTAAAGGGCTATTATTATTCATATAATTATGTGCAAAAAACTACAGGAAATCATATACCGGTGTTGTATACATGTATAATTTATATATCGCAACATATTTTCACCAAACTCCTCCATGAAATATTTAATCCTACATCAGAAATTTCAGGTACATAACTTTGTTAAATATTAAATATTTATATTTTTATTTATTTAAAGCGTTTTTTACATTTATCAAAGTAGTGAGCCATTGTTGCTCAGGTGAGCGATGTGGCTCGTGGGCCTCTTGTTTTCTTCTAGTGAATGAATGAATATTTTTGCTCAAAGGTTATTATGATATATTATGTAAATGATTAGCAAAAAGTAGTGGAAGAAGAAACTTGGAACAAAGTAAAGTATTTGACTCAGGTTTGTCGGAAATTGTAATTGTTTTAAGGTGGCCTTCTAATAGAACCTCAAGTTTTCATTATGAAAAGTTATTGTTAAAACATTGGATTATTAGAATTTCAATACATGTACATGTATTACTTGGCTTACTATTGTATAGTATCTTCTACATCGAAATTTACTAAACTTGATATTACATGTAACTACTGAATTATCTTACAGTGCACAAGGAGTCGTCAAATGCTGTCCAGGATTTGTGTGGAACAAAATAGAAAATATATGCACTCGATATCAGACCAGCAAAAAAAGTAAATATAATTATACCAATGACCTAACTACACACTTAATGTTACATTTCTTAACAAAAATTTTAGAAGTAAAAAATTGTAAAATTTCATTTTTTTGCCAAATTGTTAGTCCTTTTTTCATTAACAATGGTGTTCGTTCAAACAGGGGTCGAACATTTATTTTATAATATCTTATACAAAGATACCTGACGTTTTAAATATGCATGTACCCTAATCCTTTATTTTAACAATAATATGGTCGATTTTTTTACTGGTTTATCTGCAACGATTTTCTGTTTGAGACACTTGCAAAATTATCAATCAAATATGTATCCGTTTACCGCTTACTACTAATATTATTGTATTTTGAAAAAAAACATCAGGTGCCTGTAATTAAATAATAATACCGGTATTTTGTTTAGAATGTGAACCTGGTTACATTGGACCTAACTGTGAATACGTTTGCCCATACCCCATGTATGGAAATAACTGCATATCAGAATGTCACTGCAGTGAAGACAATTGCAGTCCTGCTTACGGATGTCTTAGTATATTTATTTTTTCTACTCCTTTTTTCGTTTCATTACTGTTATCCAATTATATACTTAAAAACGCATGTGGGTTTTTAATTTGCAGAATGGAGCGATGCTGCCACAAGGCTTTCACAGAAATCTCAGATTTTACGCTCAACTACCGTGTCGCTCACAACGAGTGTAAATGGTTAGATCCTTTTTTTTTACTTTAATTCTCCCCTAAAGATAATTTTAGGCAACCCAAAGTACAAGACTTAGTGCGTGTATAACAATATAATTATTAAATGTATAATTATGTATCTGTTCATTTTCTTGAAGAAACCGTTAGAAATTCATCTAGTATTTGTTTAGAACTACCTTTTCGTGACTAATCGTATTTGCCCATTGTGAAAGTTCTCTGTCATTCGTTCTCGAAATGTCACTCGGCTTTTATATTTCAAAACACCATTTCTTGACCTCGGAGATTATAGTGAATATTTGCGAAATATCGTACTTGACTTCTTAAATATCCTGTACATAGGTAACACAAAAGATATCTCGACCAACGTCGGTGCGGACCATCCATAAAAGTTATAAAATTAAAAAAATCTAACCTACAGGGCCAATAGAGGATCTATTGCGAATAACAAAAGAATTGACCTATAGGGCCGATATGGAATCTGTCTTTGCAAAAAGCATATCAATTTCCATTCTACTTCTTGATTTTAGAGCATACACAGTAGACTCTGAGGTTCTAGTACTCATTATGTATTGTGATTGAAAAAAAGTTTCACAGTCGCTGTCCGAGCAGTATGAGTTATGGATGCTTTTCTACCTTATCTTTCAATTTAATTTTAAGTGTACTTTCGTTCTATATTACGATACATGTACTGTATATGCGTTTTTAACAACATAAAAGCAACTATAGAAAGTCTCCCGTGACGCGATTTCAAAGGTCGTTTGATGCACCAATTTTGTGTTGTTCTATTGAAAAAATATACACAGTATCCTTTAAAAAATAAGGAATGTGTTACATGTACTTTACTTCATTCCCGTAAATGATCATAATTACGATGATTAAATTCTCACTTCTCACAAACACCGTGTCCGCAATGACGTTAAAATCGGGTATTTATTTTCTTTATATCTCAAAAAGTTTTAAACATGATAATTCAAAATACATGAAACAGATTGGTATCAACAAGAACAACACAATTATTTGCTTTATCTATACTACTATATTAAAATAATAGACTCGATTTTTTGGGCTTTTATACCGAGAAATCGGAAGAGTACTGTATTTTGTTTTATATATCTTAAACATCATTGGTACTTCAAGATTACCAATTTGTTTTTATTTTTTCTTAATCAAGCTTCGCTAATTAATAATGAACAAAAATTCCTTTAAAAGATCCAGATATTATCTGGATTTTTTTATTTTACAATCTTGCGCATGCACATTACATTTAAGCTAAATCATGGAGGCTCTTTAGTTTATGTTTCCACAATATAACATTTACATGGATAAACTCAAAAACGATAACACAAATACGTGTAAATTTTCATTGAAAATTTGCTAAATATTCTGTTCACCAAAGAAACTACGGGAGATAACTCAAACTATGTGCATTTAATACTAAAAAATCCCGAGAGTTCAGAATGTCAAAATGGTAAATTGAAAGCGAGTAAAAAAAAGTTGGTGAAAAAATGTTGAACTCTTCATTAATATGAATTAAATTTTTAGATGAAAGGTATTTACATCCTCAAAATGGTTTGTATGAATAATTTGAATGTTATTTTCAATGCAGCTTCGTTTATTTTCTCCAAAAACGTTTCGAATCGGTTCTGCAATTTTTGCTACATTACAGGTATGAGAGGCATTTTAACTGTGATGAAGACCTATCCCGAGAAAAAGTTAGATTATTCTAACTTAGCAGAGTGTAGTGAATTATAGGCGTAAAGCTTGGTTATTTAAATGTCAACAATACAGTGTGTCGATGTGGCTGTTTCGTAAATGTCCGATATCACATGCAATGTCAACCTAACCCGTGGACGCACGGGTCAAAATCTAGTTTTTTAAATTTAAACTTATTTATTTCACAACGATTGACAAGCAAGTTCTTATATTATTATCCCAGATACCTAATGAATAACATGAAAACCAAGTTATCTGAGAATAGTTTATTTGGCGCTTCTGGCCGCGGTGAAATTATGGGGGCTACCGCAGGGCCGCCCCCAACAAAAGCAAGCAAGCAAGCAAAAAGCAAAGCAACAAGCATTAAGCAAACATGATGTAATCAATAGGCAATTATGACGTAATTATGACGTCATCAACAAGCAAATATGACGTTATCAATAAGCAAATATGACGTAATCATGCACTGGGTAAACACAAGTGCATTAACGTTCTACTAAATATTTTAACCTTACTTAAGCCATATACATGATATAAGCAACCTTGAATGACAAGTAAATGGACAAAAATTTTCACATGTGCATATCCATCATTATGGATTTGAATTAGGATCAACTGTCCAATATGACGTCATGAGCGTAGAATATGTGTCGACTCTTCCATTTGTGTTGAGGTGCGGTCGAAATACGCCATATGGATTTTTTCACCGCGACGTTATCCAGTGTAGCCGTTTTGATGAACCAGTGTACAGCTGCAATATAATAAAAAGGAAAACCACAGCAGTATACGCTCTTAAAGATTCACATGAACATAAAATCTTGTAATATGTAATTAAGTAAATCATGCCAAGTAAGAACAAAGACCATGTGCATTCTAACAAGTATGGGTAGTGGGTGGGTGGGATAAAAAAGCAAGATTATGTTAAAAATTATTTTAGCAAATTTACAACGTCTTACCTAATCCACGATTGTTTTAGAAAGGGGATTGTTCTAGAAGGGAAGTAACTAATATAAAAACACCCGTTAAAACCCAACCCGATCGTACTAAAAATTTCCGGCTAAAAGTTACTGAGATAAATGCGCATATCTGAGACAAGCTCCAATATGCGATATTATCCCAGATACCTAATGAATAACATGAAAACCAAGTTATCTGAGAATAGTTTATTTGGCGCTTCTGGCCGCGGTGAAATTATGGGGGCTACCGCAGGGCCGCCCCCAACAAAAGCAAGCAAGCAAGCAAAAAGCAAAGCAACAAGCATTAAGCAAACATGATGTAATCAATAGGCAATTATGACATAATTATGACGTCATCAACAAGCAAATATGACGTTATCAATAAGCAAATATGACGTAATCATGCACTGGGTAAACACAAGTGCATTAACGTTCTACTAAATATTTTAACCTTACTTAAGCCATATACATGATATAAGCAACCTTGAATGACAAGTAAATGGACAAAAATTTTCACATGTGCATATCCATCATTATGGATTTGAATTAGGATCAACTGTCCAATATGACGTCATGAGCGTAGAATATGTGTCGACTCTTCCATTTGTGTTGAGGTGCGGTCGAAATACGCCACTTGCAAGGGCCATAAATGCCCGTTGTCTGATGCAAATCTATTACGGGCATTTATGGAACTGCAACCGCCACAATGGGAGGACCAAAGACCATTAGTGACGGCGGCAGTACCTCAACACCGATGGTCACCAGCGGCCAGAGCTTGCTCATTTTCTTCTCCCTCAACCTTAAGTAACGATGTAACGACCTTTTCAATGTTTTCTAGGAATGAATCATTTCCCTTTTTTGACAAATGAACACCGTCATCATGAAATAATGTTGGGTCCTTAGTGTCAAACTGAGTATGTTTAATAAAACTCCCCCCCATAGACGTAACTAACAATATTGCTTCCCTATTGACTCTTTTTCTTGAGTCCTCCATGGCCCTAATGTCCTCTGAATACCTCCAATTGAATCTTGGGAGCAGGTTTGACCATACCAACTTAGAACGAGGGAAAAGCTTGGCTATTTGTTCCAGTGTGTCTTGTAGCTTTTCCAGCAGTGACTTTAACTCAATGAGACCTAGACTATTTGCTCCGCAGTGTATAATTAATACACCTGGGTCATTCTCAATTCTTCGCAGCACACGAAGCTTGGGAAGTAACTGACTAAGGACCATACCTCCATAGCCTTGCCACCAGATTTCGGTATTAACTATTCCAAGGTTCAATCCCCCCTTTCGTTCCCTGGACGCTATGCTCGCTCTCTTGACTATGGAGGATCCTATGACCCAGACTTTATTGACACCTATGTGCACAAAACTTGGTAGATGTTAAGCTTAGCTACTATTTACTAAAAATAAGGAATGTATGATACAAGACTAGCCCAATAATGCTTATCATTAACGAATATATGTTAAACTAAGTTACTACTTACTTAAAATGATGAATGTATGATGGTATATGAGACTATCCCAATTATTCTTATCATTAACGAATATATGTGCGATAGGCATTAGATTGCCATCTACCCGCCAATTGGATGACATGTTGTGTTTCGCCTTGAAGTGCTAATGTAGTAGCTGCTCCTATCCGAAAGGAGTGTGACTTAAAATTCTTACTATCAATGGATGACTGTGCCAAGACCTTAGCTAGGACCGCACTAAACTGATACCGTGTTAGTGGTTTCCCCGAAAAATGACAAAATAATGGTCCCGTAATGCTTGGGCGCACTTGCAAAAACTCCAGCATTGCTTTTACTGGGCACGTTACTCCATGTGATGCATTAACTGACAATGTCACTCCCCTACCACACTGATCGGTTTTGGAGCGTTTAATGCTTACCACAAGTTTGTTAGTTAACAGTGAAACATCTTGGCATTGGAGAATGGTTTCATGTGAATTACCCTTAGATAGAGCAATTTCACCTATCCTAAGTAATGCATGGAATGCAAGGGAAAAGGCAGCCTTATACAATGAGGTTTCATAATTGCTAGAGCAAACAAATTGAAGGTTTGGGATAATGGTTTGTAAAATGTCCAGTGTGATTGGTAACCGTGTGTCTGCTGTATTGGTGGATCTTCTCATACCTTGAAGTAGCTTTTGGGTGACAAAGTTTTTTGTGGGATCATATAATGTATGACTTTTGCATTTGAAGCTTATCGCTGCAATGTATGATTTTGCCGTCGAGTGTTTGTAGTGTTTTATTGATAGATGTGCAATAAACATGTTTAAGTGTGTGTCTGGTGGCGGCCAAACCAGTGACAACCCTTGGCCAATACGAAACTGTTCAAACGCTTGGATCCCTACCCTGTATGCCTCGCTAGTGTTCACTGACATAGATGCACTGAATAAACGCTCTATTTCGCTTGAGAGAGCAAGGTCTGGAATTGCTCCGGAATTGGCTGAGGTTGTGTGTCTGCTGCAGGTGCCAGGCTCCTGAAAGTGTCCCACTTTTTGCGGGAAATAGAGTCAGCTATTTGATTAAGTTTGCCTGGGATGTGGTTGGCTTTAAACTGAATATTGTACTTTAACGCAACCAACATTAAGGGCCTAACTAATGACATGACACGCTCTGATCTAGATGACTGTTTGTTTAAAATATGAACCAAAGCTTTATTGTCTATGAAAAGGATAAGTTTTTTATTATGCAGGAGGCTTCCCCAGACCATCAATGACAACACAATTGGAACTAACTCTAGAAAAGTAATATCCCGCAAAATTTCATTGTAAGCCCATGCTCTGGCCATTGAAGGAACATCCATTGGTCCTGAAAATAACAACCACAACCTAATTCTGCTGACCCTGCACTATCCGTGAAGAGTTTCAGTGTATCTGAGGTACTCCACTCACTGTCCGGAAAGTATACCACCCCATTAAAACTATCCAAGAATTCGATCCAGGTTTTCATATCTTGACGCATGGACCCCGATATCCGAATATGATGATTTGGTTTACTAGTTCCTATCATAGCATTGTAAAACCTGCGATTAAATGCTCTACTACCAGGTATAGCCTTGCTGAAAAAATTTAACTTGCCCACTAGAGATTGTAGCTCGACAACTTAATTTTCATCTTACCTACCCAAAATTTTAATAGAGTGGAAAGTTGATACACTTTCTTCTGTGGAATAGAGACTTGCATTTTGACCATGTCTATTTCCAGACCAAGAAACACTAAATTAGTAGTGGGCAAAACTGTTTTCTCTGCGTTCAAGGGTACACCAATTTCCAAACACAACTCCTCAAATTTTTGCATAATAAGTTTACATTGACTTGTGTTAGCACTCCCTATGAAGATGAAATCATCTAAGTAATGATGAATGGTATTGAACCCTGATCTTTCCTTAGCTAACCACTCTAAGAATGTGGAAAACATTTCAAATAGTTTACATGAGATGGAACACCCAAATGGCAAGCACTTATCAAAATAGAATTTACCTTCAAACTGTAAACCTAATAATTCAAAATCCCCTGGAAATATCTTAAGTAACCGAAAGGCGCTTTTTATATCAGATTTTGCAATAATTGTCCCTCTCCCCAATTGACTTATTGTTTGAATGACCGTGTCAAATGATGTGTATTTTACTGATGTGTGAATAGGGTCAATGTTGTGATTAATGCTTGCAGACGGTGGGTATGAAAGGTGCATTACCATTCGCCAACCGCCATCAGCTTTTGGAACAATACCTATGGGGGACACATGAAAGTTTAACATAGGGGGAGACTGAAAGGGGCCTGCCATTCGCCCCTCTGTAATTTCCTTATCTATTTTTTCTTGTAAAACATTTGGATGCTGCTTTGCAGACACTAAATTGCTACTAAAAATTGGAAACCGGGGACCCTCATATTGCAACTTAAACCCATTAACTAGACCCTCCCTTAAAGTATGTGCTGCCTCTCTATCTGGGTAGTTAATTAAATGTTCCAGTATTTGCTGTGTCTTTAGTGGGGAAACGCCCAGGGCCCATTTGTCTTGACTGTGGTGTAACATGTCTTGACTGTGGTGTAACATGTCTTGGCTGAGGTGTAAATTGTCTTGACTGTGGCAAGACTTGCCTTGGTTGATAGGTGGACTGAAACTGAGACGGTCTAAATGTAAATCCTTGTCCCCGAAATGACTGACCAATTGGGTGTGTAGGAGTCTGAGTGTCCATGCAGCGAATTAATGGATGTTTTTTGTTGCATCTGATGCACTGGTGCAGATAGGCGCAATGGATTCTGTTACAAGAATCTCTGTAGTTAAAGTCAAATCACTTGTTTGGTGAACTTGATGGACGATTTGTATTGGACTGGATCCCGGGCGTCATATACACCAGCCACAATTCACTATCTATTACCCCCCAGTTATTTGATGGGTTAATTGCCATCCGAAGCCTGTATTGCTCATCATATGTGACCCAACCCTGCGATTTTTCGGTCCCCAACCTAACGTCATGCATGTATTTGAATAGTTGGTGCGTTTTGCTAGGGTGGGCTGTAAGATATATGCATGCATAAATGATAAAGGCATCTGTCCATTTCTCAATGGTTGTCAATCTATGATTGTGTTTGGGCTGGGCTATAATTTGGCCTTGGGAGTCCATTGACAATGTGGATAGTTGTAGCCTATTAGCATCACGCACAAGCAGGGTGGCTAAATTAATGTATTCCCCATTGAGAATTTTTTGTTTGGTTGCATTATCTACATGGTAACCTAAATCTACTTGGGTTGAATTGTTTATGACAGGTTGACTAAAGTTATTGCCAAACATTAAAGACTGAGACTGAGCACCAATGTTAGTACCTTGTGCCATTTCTGTCGATTCTTGCTGGGATGAGCCAATAGCATCTGTTGGTCCTGCCACAGTGATGGATGGCGCCACCATCATGGGTGCTGTGGAGGGCTGAGGGGAATGGGAAGCCACCGTCTGATTCTCCACTGGAGGTTGCGCTACCTGCTCTGCTGCTGTGCTGCTGCTTGCACGCCCTGCCCTCTCGGGCCTCTGTCGTCTCCGGCCCCCACGCTGGCCCCTCGTCGCTGACAAATCCGTTTTTTTTGTTTTGGGCATTTTGCTCGGAATAATAAGAAATAATTAAAATTAGCAAAAATAGTAAATACTTAACGGATAAAATGGACGGTTTTTGAGTACATCTGCATTCTGTTCTTACTATCATACCCTCACGTGGTTTTCAGCCGAACATGAATAAAAACCATGTAAATAAATTCAATCGATCAAATATCTTCATAAAGTAAAACCATCCATCTATATTACTTCTGGCAGCGTACAACATTACCCAATATGAGTTGAATGCTTTGTTAAAACAGCCATAAAAAAGCAAGATTATGTTAAAAATTATTTTAGCAAATTTACAACGTCTTACCTAATCCACGATTGTTTTAGAAAGGGGATTGTTCTAGAAGGGAAGTAACTAATATAAAAACACCCGTTAAAACCCAACCCGATCGTACTAAAAATTTCCGGCTAAAAGTTACTGAGATAAATGCGCATATCTGAGACAAGCTCCAATATGCGATAATATATCTCGTTTGTACGGATGTTGTACGCAATGTGTTCCGTAATGTGGGGGGATAAAGCAAAAAAAATTTCAAACTGTGCATGATATTTTTAGAAGTAATTGAAAACATGGCGGTAAAGAAGTTGTTAATCCCGTAAGTGTATATAAATGTACATCCTTAAGTTTTACAACTGCAGTACCTCTCCCACACTTGTACCATTTCCTTTTTAAAAATATCATGCCTTGGGTAGTCAGCTACCGGGCTTACAATTCTTGTTTCTTGTGAACATGTGACCGACCATGCGTTACTGCTTTCAATATATACTTATACATGTACAATGTATATTGGGTGATTCAATTCACATAGATATATTTTTATTGTTTTAGAAGTAACATTGCTTACCAATACCAAGGAAAGTACATGTAAAAGGAAACGAAATGAAAATGCTGTACTCACCATCTTTATAATTGGTCTTTCTGCAATTGTAGTTATACTTTGTGCGATATACATAGGAAGCAGCCTTAAAAGTCATATCTTAAAGTCTAGCAATTGCATGTCCGCATAATCGCAGACGACCATATGCAATAGACTGTAAATTGTATTTCCATAGAATGTATATATATTTTGAATTCATTACCTTAAAGTAAATGTATAAAAACTGACATTTAGTCAATTCCTAGATACTAGAGGGAGAGTACTTTTTTAAGAGATGCATGCATTTGTAATAGTTATTATTGGCATACTGATATTTGTCTAGCTGTTGTATTTAACTTTCGTATAGGACTTTAAAATTTAGTTTTTATGATTAACTTGCTATGTAAAATACATGTTAATTATCATTTGTCAGTTGTATGGAAGTTTATTTAGTAATCATCTGCCTTTTTCTAACCGTTACGGAAGACTAATCGGTTATTATCGGTTAATATCTTGTCGATTTTGTGCATACGAGTTATTGTTAACGGCTCGGCCGATTTTCTTTTAAATCTCAGTATGATATATACTGATCAGAACCTAATGTAACTTCTGTTACATCATTTTAAAAAATATTGATTCGATTAAGTATCCAGAGGGTCAGCTCCTCTTCCACAAAAAATAATAATATTCGGATCAATTTTTCAAGAATTATTGTCAAAAAATTGTAAATGGTCTTTTTGGCATCCAAATCTGCCTGGTAATCTGCCGGGGGGGGGGGGGGGGGGGGGGTTGGTTGTTGTTATGAATTGCTTATGCAATACTATAAGAATCCTTGTTCACTTGTATATTATAAAACATTGCTCATATGTATTTATTTGGGTCAAAAGTCCAAGAATTTTTTTTTCGACAAGCAATGTAGAACAAAAGATGCTTAAAATAATGTTTTGACAATGTATTTGACAATATATTGCCTTTATATTTCTTTAAACAGCCTCAGTAAAAAGATAAATGGTCGGCAACTAAAACGCCTTTTCCCTATATCTTAATAACAATAAAGAACTTCTTAACAATTGTTGAACAAAATGTGTTTAAAATTATATGAAATTTTATTTGATATGAAGAAAAGGGACTGGTTTATGAAATAAGAAACCTAGAAGGGTCTAAAGTTTCCGATTTATAGCTATTATAGGTTTTAAAGGGGCATGGTCACGATTTTGGTCCAATTCTATCTTTCTGTTTTCATTATTTAAAATGCTTTAGGAAAGCATTTCTACTGATCAAATGAAATTTGAGGGTCAGTTGTAAAGTTCTAAGCAAGATACAAGGCTCACAATTCTTTGTCATGTAAACAAGGCTCATGCCCTAATGTTGTTTACATAGACTCAATATACCAGTAAAAATATTTTTCAAGCTGATTTGTCTATCTTCTTATTCATTTTAAGCATAAATAAACAGTTCCTTGCGTTTAACACATTCATTAGGTCTAAAATTGGAATTTTCACTTCAACATTCAAAATGTAAACGACAGCTTTGTTTACATAGCAAAGAATTGCAAGCTCTGTAACTTGCTTATAACTCAACGAATGACACTCAAATTTTGGTTGCCTATTAAAAATGCCTTACTGAAGCAGTGTGAACATTAAAATTGGAAAAATAATTTTTGACTAAAATTGTGACCATGCCACTTTAATAAGGGACCAAATAGTCTTTTTACATGTACATATATATGTATGATTTTTTTTTAAAATTTTTTTTTTATCATATCATAACAGGCGATATTCGCTTAAAATGATGTTCTTAACAATATCTGTTCTGCATCCCTTAAGTTTTAGTAAAACGGTCCTAATAGGGAAAGACTGGTCCGCAATTTTTTTAACCCCTCTCTATATTTTAGATCATGTTTTGTTGTCGATCACATGTATCCCAGCCAATGTCTTATCTCACCTCCTTAAAATCGAACGGAAAACTTTGTAGTTGCATGCAACAAGATCGTGTCTATATTTACACATGTATCAATGTTTTAAAATAAAGTGATCCCTAACTGACACAGATATATTCACTTATGAATCATTATGTTTATGACTGTTTAATTGCCATGTCATTTCCTTTATACAATTCATTTAAAAATCAGAGAGTTTTTTTGAAAAAAAAAATCTTTATAATGGCGTATGGCTTACCTTTTTGATTCAAATTCATCACAATATAATCATTATCATCATTCACATCTTACATTCATGAAATTCATTTAAACTGAATTGAAAAATCGCCTGATGATAAATGGTGACACTATGATCAACGTGCTATATGTAACATCCATTTACATGTGTGATGAAATGTAGCAAAAAAGTTAATCAGTAATCTAATTTTGAAGTGTTATGTTGCGTTATACAGTAATAAAAGAGGCTGAAATATTACTTGTAAGTTCATAAAATCATTTGTAAGTATTCCTTTTAATAATCTGTAGCATCTATGAAATAAATTGAAGTTACTTGTTGAGAGATGAGGAAGTATTTTTTTAACAAAATGAAAAAGATAATAACCATGATAATGGATATTTAAAGATTTACTTAACACATAGGTTTAACGAGGCAGAGTACAGTTTGAGTGGGCACGCTTTCGGGTAGCGTTTCATTTACATTGTGATATCATCGTTTTGCTTGATTGACGCCATGGCGTTATGGTTTTAACTGCAGATATTCTGCGAAATTTGTCGAAAATAACTCGTCAATTAATATTATATTGTATAATAGACATTATTATCTTGAAGAATAAGCTATATTTGGGCTCGGGTCGAAAACGTGAAGAGGGTTAAGCAAGTCTAGCCCTCTGTAAAGTTTTCTTACGCCGCCTATAATATAGCTTAATACATGTATTTCAAGACAGTAACTATGTATTTTATATTAATTACCCTTAATATGTGATGTTATATATTTATTTATTCTTGAATATGTCTGAATGTTTTAATAACATTACATAGTTCACCATTTCCGTCTTTGTCAAAAAAACAAAACAAAACTATAGAAATTATATGACAAATCTGTGAAATTGGGCATACTAAAAAAACATTGATAAGACCCCAGGGACAAACCAGGAGGTAAACGGTTTTTCTTTTCATTTGACCACTTGATGCCTTTTAGCAATAACTCTCATATTTAGAACAGAAAAAAATCCCTAAGGCAGAAGTTTAAAAAGGGGAAAATGTGCAAAATTGATATATTTCAAGCAAAATCCCATAAGGTTCTCCGTTAAAAATTAATCAACTTTGAAAAGACCCTTTAAACAAACGATGTAGTAAATGTTTTTTTTTTTCATTTTAAAATAATAATTAATACAGTAGAAATTCTTGTAAATTTTTTTTTTAATCTATGGCAGACCAAATTAAAACCGGCCTCGTTAAGAGAGATTTGAGTTAGACAAAAGTTTATCAAGTAATGAATTCAAATTAATTTCAAAGCCGCAGTGTTCATTTAAGGTTATTTTTGGCATCAAATGATGAAATAACAGGACGCAAAACAATGTAGCGTTACATAAACTACAATTATGTCGAATCCTGTTATAATATTTAGCTGACATGTGTTGAAACATTTTCTTCCTTGATGTCTGATTGTATTTAATTGTTACAATTTCCGGAATTTTGTTACGTCCAAAGTTTCATTCAAAGCTTTATTGATGGGTTTTTTAACACATGTTTCAGTGTTAGGTCAAGACAGCAATCCAAATTATCTTTAAAATGACCAATGAGAACAATTTACGGACGTGTGGCATGATCTCTAATCTCTTTAGTATTGCATGCCAATAGCTATACTTAACTAACGCAGGTAGTGGAACAGTTGAAGTCAGTCCCCATGATTCTATGTTGCGGCCGTTTTAGTCCTCTACCAGAGACACCGGGGGACTATAGTATTAATCAATATATTTCTGTATTCATTACATGTATGTCTGAACTTGGTTGTCCGGATTTTTTTTCTTTATATGGCTTGAAAAATTGATTTGAGAAGATTTTTTCTATTTTATTGTGTTCGTCCTTAAAAAAAGATCTTTCACCCGAATTTTCACGAAACCTACATGAATTTAGCACTTTAAACGACATTGGATGTGTTGGGGGAGACCCGTTTTGTTTATGAAATACACTTAATTTTAAATCTTCATTTTACAAAATTAGTGTAGCTGTAGAAGTATAAACGTAAAAGTTTATTGTATCTTATAATCGCATTCGCGTGACCGTAATATCGACAGGTTATTATCTAGATAAAAATGAAATCATATTAGTTTTCCGTGAGAAACTTTTTTTTTCCATTAACACACATACTATAAATTATACGATAAATATGTATCTGTCTCTTCTGCTGCTCTATACTACTATGTAATAATTGTGAACTCGATTTTTATGCTTTATTACTGGTAAATCTGGTGAAAACTGTTAATGGAAAATTTATTTTTTTTTTGGGGGGGGGGGGTGGGGTAGGGAGGGGGTGAGGGGTGACTTTCACCACCAGATGATCGACATACTATTCTGTGTCATTTTAATCTGTCTTTCCAGCCACGTGGGGCATGAATCTTTCGAGTTAAATACATATAGAAGGGTAACATATTGGATTCAAATAGACTAAAAGGGAGGTAATTTTTACATTTAATATTAAATAAGCACCCCATATCTTTGGTATACGTAGACAAAGAATTAAGAAGCTAATGTAGATTTGCATTAATTGCACTTGTGCATAAAAGAGGTGTAGCGCCTTTTCCCATCATTTCGTCTTCACCCCTGTTCAAACGTAAAGTGCTTGTTACTAAAAATAGGTACAGGTAACTATTACAATATATTATATACTTTTGTGAAATCCGGTAATCTGATTGGTCAATACGAAGTCATTATTTTTTTATAATGACCACTGAAAGCGAATATTGACTCGCACGAGCTGTCTCGTCTCACTTTCGCTTCAGTCTAATATGGCGTCGAATACGAAAGCTCGAAGGTTTGCGAGTTTTAGTGAAGAAGATTTTAAAGAAATAGAAAACAATTCTGAGGCCGAGAATACCAAAAATATTAACAAGGATAGCTGTAAACATGTTTCGGAAATACATGTATTTACTTTGTAAGCAAATCAGTACAGATTTCGAAGGCCTATCGTGTGAAGAACTGGATCGTCTGCTGGGGAGATTTTATGTTGAACTTCGAAATAACAAAAGGGCAGATGTACAAATAAAACCAATCTCTTATCATATCGTCAAGGTATACAGAGATTTTTTAAATCTATTCGACCAGACCTTGACATTATCAAGGGTCCATTATTCCGAGAGTCAAACACATTTTTCAAAGGTAGGACTTCCGATTTCATAAAATCAATACTATCAGCTTATGTTAATTTCACGAATAATCTAGTCATTGAGCATACTCGTTTTTATATTTGTTTATGAGATATATTTAGAGGATTTAAAAATTCATTAATTTTTTAACAACAAATAAAGGGATGACAATGGAGTTGAAGAGGCCGTGGCAGGCTAACATTGGCCACCACCCTCCAATATCTGATGCTGACTTGACAAAAATGTATGACTACCTTTTAAGCTCTGACTCCGCCCAGGTTTTGCAACACAAGGTAAATTTTAAAACTTATAACAGCAAATAGTCATATTATAGAACACAACCATTTATAATATAGATACTTTGTTTTGATATATGATAGGTCTTTGTGGACATCATGATGCACTTTGGCAGAAGGAGCCGTGAAAATTTAAGAACTCTATCTTCGAAGAACAGACTTTTCTGTCAGTACTGATGTAGAGGGATGAATGTATGTGGAGAAAATTCGAGATGAACAAACAAAGAATCATCAAGATGACAGCTGCAAAGCAGAGGGCAGAATGTATGCAATAAAAGGTATATTTTAATACTTTATTTAAGTTAACAAAAGTTGTACTAACATTGTAAAAAAAAAGAAAGAAAGAAAAAAAACCCGGAAATTATTAAAACCGAAGGTTGAACCCCCAGTGCCTTTTTTATTTCACCAGCCACGTGCGATACCAGAGGATAACATACACTTCAATAATGTAGTGTTGGGCCACAACAAGATGGGTAACATGATGAGTGTCATCAGTGAGGCAGCCTCCTTATCGTGGCGTTATACCAATCATTCTCTCTGGGCAACCACTAACCACATTCTAGACGAAACACGTGTGCCGAGTAGACATATCATGAGTGTTACAGGGCACAAATCCGAAAGTTCCTTGAAAACTAACTCGGGCCAAACAACAGAAAGTACAAAACGTTTAAAAAATGTCAGAAACTACAAGCGCACGTTCAGGGGTTGTGTCATCGAATTCCAAGTATACAGCATCATCCACCATTACCCAAGCTTCGTTGGCTACTAATGCTAATTTTGATATTGGGTTACCACTACTAAAGCCCTGTTCTTCAACTTTGACGACTTGTAATGATGAAGCAACCTTGAATGATGGTTTAGACAATCTTTATGCAAACATTCCCATGCCAAATGTACCTGTTTTACCAACCATGTACAATTGTTCAAATGTAACAATCACCTTCAATATCAGTTTTAAGAGTAATCAGTAGACCAAGTATATTGATGAAATCAGTAAAAGAAATAATTCAGGAACATTTATTTTAGTGTTGTTACTGTTATTAAATGTATTTCTGTTATTGTTACACATTGTTATAAGATGTTCTTATGTTGAACATATTGACACTTTTTATTGCCTAGATAAAATAATACATATATGTGATATCTATTCTTTATTTATTTATTATTCATGTTGTGATAGATTTACAATTTTTGTTATTGTTGATTATCATACATTATGAGGACTGTTGCTCAATGAAAAGAAACTCTGGTTGTTAGTTTTGGAAGTAATATTCAATAAACTCTGAAATATTTTCATTAGAATTGTGATTTACAACAACAGCTTATCATTATCTCTGTAAACATTAGGAATATATACATTGTACTAATAAATTTGGGAAATTATATATTATAACGTTCAATGGTGTGTTATAAATAAATTTTTATGACATCACTATGATTATCTAACATGCTTATCGATTGACAATTGCAAAATTGTAAACGTAATAACGTTATATTAAGAACGATTTTCCATTCTCAAACGTAAATGTGAGTAATAATAGCAATGCTTAAATGTTTATCCGGATATAAACTTGGTTGGTACATGATCGAATCTTCCGAGAAGCCCTTTGCGCTTTACAGATTTGATCACGTGACCAACCAAGTTCATATCTGGGTGAACTTTATAAGAATGTTGTGTATTTCTTAATTACAATATACACATAGTGCCAATTTCAATACAATCATTATATTAATTTCATCAACCGCAAATACAATGTAACAAATTAATGATACGTGTTTCATCAAATGAATTTTTGGTCTCATTTTTATGATGATTTTTACCTAATCATTAACCAAATTATACCTACAACTTCATGAATCATAAAAATGTCCATTTACATGTGATAACTTGGAAACAAATAATTAAATTTTATTTTTTCCTTGTAAGCAAGAAGTAAAACTTTTTCAGATATTATAAATTGATCTATTTTTCTAAATAACATACTAAAAGAAGGTTTCCGGTTCAAATTCACTATAGCACGGTTGTATAAATTGCAATGTTCCACATTCACAATATTAATACAATCACACTTTCTTGCCAGTTACTTCCTTTCCCGTATTTCCCTTGTTGCTTAAAATAAATATAATATTTGGTATATTATGACAGACGCGTGTATGTACAATGTTCATAAAAGGAAGAAAACCCATCATTTAACATTTATTACGAACCGGGATCAAATCTTAACTTATAAAAACTTATCGCAAAAGTTATCTCATTCATTGAATTGAGTTACATGTACATAAATCCAATAAATTAGAATCATGTCCTGTGGCTCTGAGTCCTTTATCGTTTCTATACGTAACATGATGAAAGTAGATAGGGGAAAGTAACTGTGTAAATGTATGGGTACGTTCCAATAAAGATGTATGCCCGAGTGTTCATGTCCGAGTCCGACAGTCAAAGTGATGTTGATGATCTAGACATGTTGTTGGGACAATTTATATCGTGGATAGTTATATCAATGCACAAAGATACATTGACATAGGTATTTGATTCAGCCATTTTGTCCGTTACATACGTAAATCGGTAATTTCAAACAGCAAAGGTTCTTGAGATGACATTGCGCTCGCCTATTAAGCCAGACTTGTTACAAATCGCAAGCAGAATAATGCGATAAACTCGTTTTTAATTAACAATTCAAGTCACAAATTGTAGAAGACCAATTGTGTCGCATACTTCTTACGTACAAAGTTTCACAAAATTGTGTACAGTATTTTAAAAGGAGTTGTGTTGACAAACTATATACTATCACTACATTTAAGATTAATGGACGAACTTCTATGTTCAAAAGGGCAAACATTCAAAGATCGAAAGAAATTGGATTTTCCTTGTAATATTTACATTAACACATTGTGCCCTGATCACCTACAACGTTTCCTGAAATCCTTTTCCACGGTTTTAGAGAAAATGCCTTGATCGATAAAACAAATTGACTGACGACTGACAGACAGACGGGTCCAAACATGTTCCATCGCTACTTGTTGCAATGTATATAAATACGTACCTGTACTTTTCCCTCCGGGAGGCGATACAATATCGCCATTAGTTGGTATGTACCTGTGTTATATCTTCATTTTTTAATATACAAAGGTTCCATGGGTTGATCAGCAGTTCTACCGGAAATTAGGGTTGAAATGCTACTTAACTACAGTCAGTTCAAACATATCTTTTACAACATACACCATAGCATAGCATTGAAATCTCATAGCATAGCATTGACATCTCATAGCATAGCATTGGAATCTCATACCATAGCATACAATCTCATAGAATCCCATTCGTCATATCATACCATAGCATACCATAGCATAGCATACAACAGACATAAAACTTGGTTTTAAATGTTTTCATTTGAAAAACTGAATGTTTACATTGCAGATTTGTGGTAAACTTTGGCACATTATTGTTTTGCTTTGAAATGTGTCGTACTCTTCTGTGTATGGAGAGATTTTTGTTCAAATCTCATAGCATACAATAGCATAGCATTGTATACCATATCATTAAGCCCTTCATTTCAATTTTTATAGCATAGCATACAAATCTCATAGCATAGCATATAAATCTCATAGCATATCATTAAAATCGCATACCATAGCATAGCATACCCTTGTAAAAGATATGCATGAAATGACTGTACAGCGCTTCTCATACAAACATTTGCTTTTCATGACGTACAAAATGTTGATTTAATTTTGGACTGATTTGCCATATTTTCCTTCATATGCATAAAAATAATAAAATAACGGAAAAAACACAAAGTTAAAATATAACAAGCTCTTTGATTCTAAATTTTATTTCTCTTCAGGATAAACAAAGTTGGAAAAACAGTAACTATGAGATATTTTACCTAAATCTATGTTTACAAACACTAAATAAGCTACGTTTATCAGTAAGTCTTTATTTTTTAAACAAATCTACCTACAGATAGGTTTAAATTTTAGAAAGATCCTCAAGATCGAGATAAATAAATATCGTGTAACAGTTATCCTCTGGTTTAGTTAGTAACATTGTAAATAGTGTATGTCTAATCATGTTTGCAACTCTGACAAATCATGGAGACATCAGATATACCTGTAGTATAACAAATTGCTTAAGATTATTTTTTTCGAATTTTTTTTTCACTCCTTCGTTCTCAAGGACTATTTGTTCATTTTTTAAATACATGTATATATTTTGTGTCAAAATTCCAAAATGCATTTAAGGAAGAAAGAAGAATAACATACATATTGTGTCATCCAACGTCATTTTCTTATAAAATTGTTATATACACGTTTTCATTGGTACGAGTAGGCAACTTGTCCTGCAGATTCTGCTCATTTTCTATAAATTCCATATTGGAATAAGGCTTTTTGTTGCAAGGACTATAAGCACGAGTACTATCACCTTGGGGAGTAGCTGTTAAGTATATTACGTCTGCATTCACAGTTTCTTGTCTTCGTCTATAATGTTTAAATAGAAATGCCACACTGATGATTCCAAAGATAAAGCACAGAGGTACCATTGTAGCTAAAAGCCATTTGTACGGAAATTGATAATCGGTTTCATCTTGTAAAGAAACAGTTGTCAGGTTTTCTTTCATAATCTCTAAAAAAAAAAATCCGAGACTCTTTATTTAATAAATGTTTTATGGCAAAAATAATCACTGTGTAACACACAATTGACCATATAATAAAAACCTTAATATAAAATGTGTGATACACGTTCTTTGTTAAGTGTTATAAATTATTTCAGTTTATCGCATTATTCTTTTTAATTCAGATGTTTTAGAAGCTTTGTCTTCAAAGTTATAGAATTGCTACGGAATTATGAAAGCAGATTTATTTTATGAATTTATAAAGCTTACAACCAGTATTTCAGAAATTATTTTTTTCCAGACAAACGAATATTCTAAAAAAGTTATATACTTTCTTATATATACCCCCACATAATCACTCGCTTTTCAAGATCAAATGTAGATTAAAGTTCATGCATTACGTAAGTGTAAACAAATAGAAAAGATTTGGAAAACTGTGATTTTCTCTCAATCCATGAAAATTGATGCTCACATTGATGAACACAGTTTAAATTCATAATTTTTAAATCAGGGATACTGAAAATTAAAACAAACTGCTGCTTACATTGGCAGCAAATATCAAGATTTATAAGCTTTCTTTTTTCCATACTTTGTACATAAAAGTATTCGACATGAATCCAGCAGTATTTGTCATAAAAATGAACAAATGCTTTAAATCGTACGGTATTCAATTTGTTTGTACAGTCTGGTGTGTTATAGGACCAACGATATATAAACATAAACATTCAATGCATAAATATAGCGTCTTTGCAGGAATTGGTACATGTAACCAGGAGTGATAGATATTAACATTTTGATTAAAATTATACTGTACTAACCTAGTATGCATCTATTTTCTATTTTGTTCCACACATATCCTTTGCAACAATCTACGACACCTTCAGGTCTAAATTAAATATAATTATATACTAAATAACATTGCAATTCATGAAGATCTTTTTAAATGAACTAAATCATCATCTTCTTATGAGATTACATTTGATAGTTCACTGTCAGAATGATAAACATTTACGATGTCTTACCTTGAACAGAGCTTTGAATTTGAAATAACAAAAAACACCGAAAAACAAATTATGCTAACCGAAACTACTGACACATTCATTTCTGAGATGGTCGCTCAGATTTTTCAATGCGAGTTAAAACAAAATTATGTTGTTTCCTTATGCCATAAAAGAGAAACGCATACATGTGTAAATTAGCATTAGGATTAGTTCCTGTTAAATATTTTTTTTTCGAAACGAGGTACTTGTAATTTCACAAATCTATTTCACGGACAAACTAATCATTTTTTGAAACAACATAAACATAATTTCTGTCAGCATCCAACAAATTATATTGCTACAAAGACAGTTGGTCCGGGGCCAATTTACGCAAAGCGTTATTTAAGCCTTTCATCAGAGTTTTCTGGCGCATTATAATGATTTATGAATTTTTGACTTTTTTACTTCATAAGTTGGATTTGATGATAAATTATTTTAAATATACATATACATTCTGAACAGTAAATGACAAAATATAATTATAGATATTGAAGATTTTTAGAGTTACTTATAAAACTATGATGCCAGATATGAACATGTTTTTGTTGGATGTTTTGCCTATAAAAGTACATTTGTTTTGTTTGAGATATTGAATGCAAATCAATGCAAAAAGGTAAATAAAATCAATACATTGTAAAAATATGATGGAAGATGGCAGAACAGATTATTTCATACAATGTGATTTGATGCTGTGGTTTGAGGCTTTAGAGTCTTTTATTGATTAACTACATCAATCATGTAACTACGGTTTTATCATTATTCATAAAATTCGAAAGTCATGTTTTATTTTCATTGTTTTTTAAATCTTTCGCTATTCCACGCTAATGTGAGTTTCGAATAAGTCGTTAAAACACTCTTGGTTTGTACAAGACTAATATATTTTGTTCCCCAAGCCATATATCTGACAAAAAACATCAGCCAAGAACAGGTTTAGCTTGGCAATTTCGAGGAACGGAAGAGCCGTTGGTTAGCGGAAGAGGTTTGTGTCAGTCGTGCTAAATTACGAATGGCAGGGAAGAGCGTACTATCATTAGTTCAAAGCTTCGTATTTGATACATGGTCACATTGATGTAGTTTGTAGGGTTCAGCACTTGCTTACTATGTTTTTTTTAATGATTTGCATTCTCAAGTTTATACGTAAAGTCTAAATGTACAGTTTACCTCGTATGGCGAGTTTGATTGCTGTGTTATTGTAATTAATGGATTGATTGTATATATTTGTAATCTTTAGTTGCTAATCAATAAAATAATGCCAACAATTAGCAGATACATTTTCCAGTACATTTAAATTTTAGCAAGACAAAGAATGTTTTGTTGAAAAACCTATTGATAAATGTATTTAAATCTTAAATTGGTTTTTAAACTCATTAAAACCCTGCAATATGCAAAGAAAAGGAAAAAAAAAGGCCGCTAGGTTTAATGAAACTTGATTCTCCTAATTTAAAATTAAACTTCGGGGGAGATATTCGATTCTCGGGGAAGTCTGACGTCGTTTCTTTTGCAAAATTCTAACTTTTTAAGATTTTTTTATGTTTCTTATAACAACAACAATGACATAGTTTTCATTTATTTAATTTTCAAATTTGTTTTGTATTCAATATGCATGTCGTAGGTTTTCCTGTAAATGACCCAAATGCCTCCGCCAGCGACTGCGTTTACCCCGTGCCGAGAACTCCTCCACCGCGGCCACCCTTACCACCAGCAGCAAGGTAGTAGTCCCAGAGTCTCCAGTATTCAGTCCCTAGCCAAGGAGCTCTACTCCAGTGTTCCTGTCCAATTTAACTAGACCCCGGAATTTGCAAAGGGGATGACATACATACATTACCACCGACGGCACCTTTGGCTGAAGAAGAGCCCAATTCAAAGGACGAGCGTAACTAGTAGACAGAGGAATAAACTTCTTAAAAAAATAAACCCGGGTCCTTTTAAGGACCACCCATATGCTTAGAAAAACTGCTTCTATCATATGCAAAATAGAAACACAAGAATATATCCAAATAAAATAGAAATAAATGTCTACATCTAAATAAAATAACGCATCTTATTTTTTCTATATATTATCACATTCCATATAACAGAATCTTTTTCTCGATCTTATATATTTTTTGACGTCATACATCTATCTGCATTCCACTCTAAAGAATATAAATGAAAATGAAGAATGTATTTAGTTCCATGACCGTTTTATTTTAAATTTTATGAAAAAGACATCATTTGATCATGATCGGATCGACGGTTCACCGTTGATAGTTGCCTTGTACATCTTGTTTTTACCCTTCCATTCAATCATATTAATAATCATCGCTTGCAGATATGCATTTTAGAAAATAATTTGATGATGATAATCTTTCAATTCTAAAATTAACAATTAGTACAAACTTTATTATTTCTGACCTGTTTTAAATCTTACGTTTATATCTATACTATTATATTAAAATAACAGACTCGAATTTTTAGGCTTTAATACCAAAAAATCGGAAGAGTACTGTATTTTGTTTTATATATTTTAAAAACCATTGGTATTTGAAGATTACCAGTTTGTTTTTGTTTTTCTCAATCAAACTTTGCCAAATAATAATCAATAAGACTCCTTTAAAAATTCCGGAAATCATCTGGTTTTTTTGGATTTAACAATCTTACACATTCACAGTACATTAACGGTAAATGACAGGAGGCTCTTTAGTTTATGTTTCCGTAAAATCACATTTGAATGGATAAACTCAGAAACGATATTACAAATACGTGTAAATTTTCATTGAAAATGTGTCTTATATTCTGTTTATCAAAGGAATACGGGAAATAACTCTATCGCAGTGCATTTAATATGAAAGATCCCCAGAGTTCCGAATGTCAACATGGTGTGTAAATTAAATGCGTGTAAACACGTTGGTGAAAACGTGTTGAACTCTTCATTAACATTAATTAATTTTTTTTACTGTTATTTTTAATGCAGCCCCATTAATTTCCTCCAAAATCGTTTCGGAGCGATGACACATTTTTGCACATTACGGGTATATGGGAGGCATTTTAACTGTGGTGAAGGTCTGTCCCGAAACATGGTTAGATTGTTCTGACTAAGCAGAGTGTAGTGAAATTAATGACATTATTGTCGTCTTAAAGCTTGATTATGTAAATGTCAACAATACGGTGTGTCGACGTATCTATTTCGTAAATGTCCGATATGATATGCAATGTCAACCCGTGCACGTACGGGTCAGAGTCTAGTAGTAAATATCTTGATACAATGTATCCCCTTTTCCGTTCTGCAGTTAAGCACTATCCAGGGCGGAACATTTTTTTTTCTATTTAAAGGAATGATCGGAATGTGCTATCATTAGGCAGCTTTATGGTAATGCAATTGGAAAGCATGAAATAAAAATAATTTAAAAAGGATATTTTATCATTGCACCGTTTTTTTTTTAAATCAAATTTAAAAGCTATAATAATTTGAGTTTTCAATTTACTAAATAATTGTTTATTGACAAAAATAACATATTTTAAAGTTTAAGGCAGATTGTTAATTTGATAACAATCTAACGTCCTTAAGCTTCATTTTGAAGTCTTAAACCTAATCTGAGACTCCTCTAACGGTTACCCCACTTTTATTATTTGATGTTTCAAAAACATTTGATAATGAAAATGGGGAAGAGAGGGGGGGAGGGGCTCAAGAGTTAGAGTAATTTCGGATTTATCTATACCTTAGCTTTAGGGGCCCAGAATTGTAAATTTTTGGTAATATGAGACCTCCAGTCATTTCATGGTCAGTCGTTTCTGATATTCACAGTTTCATTTATAATGCACACAAAATGCATACATGTACAACTAATTGCTACAAGTATACTATGCATAAGATATTAGAGTAGATGTCCTTTAATAGATATGCGCATTGACATGTTACACACGCTCATCTTTCATTAGTTTCCGATAAATAAAACAGCTCTAATAGCGTTAAAAATAATACACTTTAACGGAAAGGAAATCAAATATGGCAGTGGCCATAAAACTATATAAATCACCTTAAGAAGAGATATGCATAAAGATAAAGAAAGCCATTCAGATTTTTAACTCTATTAACTTTGCAATATACTTTTCTTCACGAAATAAAATTTATTAATAAACAAATCATTTTTTTAATCTTACGGTATACCTGATGAAAAATTTGTTAACTATACCCAGTCTCCATAATATTCTATTGATATATTAACTGTTAATTGAAATAAAAATACGTGTGTAACTAAAAGTATCTGCTTACTTCTATCATGCATTTGCACCAAGCAAAAAGTATCTGCTTACATCTATCTGGCAGGTGTTACTGTTTTTTTCTATGCTAACGCAATACAAAGATATTTTCCTTCGTATATGATAAACATTAAAACTGCAATAAATCGAATACCAAAAATGATAAAGAAAAACAAATAGTTGTCAGTCTTGATTTGGCTGCAGTTGGTATGCATTGTGAATTCTACAATAAAAGAATCAAATCAAGCTGCATAATAATGTTTATTTTTAAATATGAATATAACTAAAAATTTACATACCGTTTGATACAACAGAATGCCAAGAATAAGTTGTATCGGTCTGAGGGATCTTTGCTGACGTTGCTGCATTATCATTCCATTCTTAAAAAAAATAAATTAACACTCATACATGTATCAGCAAATAAGGGTACATAAAAATTCCTACATAAATATAAAATTTAGTAAAAAAAAGTATAATTATGGAAGAATAATTACTTGATCTCAGGATAATACCTAGGCCTATACATCCGTCAACAGGATCGCAATGATTTTCACTGCATAGACATTTTGATAAGCATTGCTTTCCATACCATGGGTACGGACAAACAATTTCACACTGAGGTCCAATTTTACCAGCTTCACATCCTAAGTTCAAACATGTTTTAATACCATTACGGCGTCGTAAACGATATTTGTCTTAAAATTTAAGTAAAATCTTAATTATATGTCTAACGAAGCAAGCCAAAGATTTCGTTTTTGGACTGACCGGTAAACTTTGAATTTGTCATAGCATTTGTTTTGTTTGAAAGAGACACAAAGTGGATCATATATTATACAAATATCAATTCGATGTAGCTTTTTATATACATGTACTGGGATATGGGAATAACAAATATATCTATAAATACAGATATGTATAGTATGTAAATCACCAACGTTTGCATGTCCTTTCTTTTGCATTCCACACAAATCCTGTACAGCAAACAGGGTATCCTTCCGGGCTGTAATATAATTTAGAAAATATTATTTTTTTATCTTTATATCTTAATATATCATTTAGGCAAAATCTTTAGATCGGTATATGATATTAGTATTCCTTTCTGTATATGATTGTATTATAATTTTTTAAAGCAGTAAAGGCTAACATCTCACCTTTGACAGATATCCGAATTTGAAAAAGAAACACGTAACAGGAAGCATACTACTTTCAAAATCATAAACAAGAAATTCATATTTACACTGTTATGTTTGAAAACAGGACAATCGTGTGTTTTTTCACAACATTTGTGCATTTTCAATTTCCTTCAAATTATATCATATACACATGCTGTTTTTATATATGTAAATGTCAAGCTTTCCTATATAATAAACAACTTCCTCATTGTTATGTTTAGCTTTTTTCAAGTACTTGCTTAGAACTATAACTATAATTGATATATTATCACTATCGAATGATCAATAACTTTCACAAAAAGATCGAAATCAAAGATTTGATAGATTTTCATTTAAAGCTACTAGAAATTAACGATGAGTATATTTAGATCACCAAGGAATGATTTTATTTCTTGATTTAAAAATTGACCATATGGGTTAGGGTTGATAAAAGTACCATGTCCTATACACAGAACGATCAATAAATCTCAGGTAAATATTTTAAAGCTTCATTCGGTAGGGAAAAACTATACAAAACAAGGTATAGACCCGTCTTCTACCTAAAATCGTGCATCAAAGACTATAAATTATATAATTTAGTTTAGGTAAACGTTAAGAAATTAAAAAAAAAATATGACCCAATATTGAAAAGGTACCAGAATGATAGGTTATGTTCTTATAGTTTACTTACTGTGAAGACTGCTTTTATATGTTTTATATATAAACTAAAGTTAGCTAGTATGTATGCTTTATTTAAACTGACCCCTTAATCCCCAGAAGCAAGACATGATTTTTCCCAGACATTTAAATATAAAGAAAATTGATAGAATGCCTTTTTTCACTTAAAGTAGATCCATTGTTCTGTGATGTCATACATTTTTGTACAACATTGAATTCTTTAAAGTTTGTTCAAGATAATTCTATATATTTTATGTAAATATAATCACATGAAGGTGATTGTTGAGTTCAAGATATTTTCGCAGTTTAATTTTATTTTTAATTTCCAATGTTTTATACATTTTATTTATGCTAAGGGGAAATAACTTTTTTTCTGGCATTTCTCTTAGTTGTTTGTTTAAATTATATTTAAAAAAAATTATCCAAACGATTAATTTTAAAATATGTTTGTAGTTTATGTTTTCTGACACCGTCGACAATAAAATTAAACAAGATAAACCAGTATAACCCTACAAAGATTTTACTTTTAAGACAAAAATATGGTTTTGAGAAGTTGAAATCAGCTCTGTTTGTCAACTTTCATCAGAGAATTTTACGACTATGAAGTTACCTTAATTTGCATTCTTTCGTGAGTCATCATATCTAAAGCCCTTGCTCCGAATATTTAAAGAACAGCCTCAAAGACTGAACTATTGACCCGATGGGGAAATGGCTTTCACAACATCTTAACTTTAATACACAGCTTTATTCTCATCTCTAAATAAGTATTTATCTCTTTCAATATTTCCAACAGCAGAAAAAAATGAATTTTAAATATAATGTATTAGATGCCCCCTCCCTTCCCCGAGCCTGCACCTCTGCCTCTGATGTCGTTTAATTACATTCACGAAGACAGCTACATTGTCTTTAAAAAAACTAGTATGCATTAGTTTTTATTCAGTGTCAGGAGTGAAGAACATTTTAAAACATGAATGTACGAGGGTCAATCAAAAAATACGAAGACTTTTGTCATAGCTATGTTACTTAACGTCATATCATTACTAAGTTTAATAGACATAATTTAGCAATAGTTTCAAACAATTTGCAAGAAAAAAAGTTGATAAAATCCTTTATATCTAAGATTTATTTAGAATCTAATCCTGCAAAAATGAGGTCACGGCGCATGGTCAAAATTTGTGTTATGTCAACAATAAACCATATAATGTTGAAAGTTATATCTCTTTAAATTGGGCTAAAAACCTAATGATATTGAAACCTCAATCTAAGTATAGTCATGGTATTCTATGTACCAAATAATGACGGGATATATTGATTTGTCGAACAGATATTAGTAACAAAAGACAGATAGTCCTCTTTAGAATTGACTAAACACATCGACGACGCCGGACGTCACGGCGCAACGAGAAGTACAAACAAAATGGATTTAACTCAGGGAAAAGACGATACAAGCTGTGGAAATGCTCAATGGGGCAAAAAATAAGCCAACAAATTTTTGCAAGTTTGTGTTTAACTGTAATAAATTTTGTGAGGGTGGTGGTAATTGTATTTTGAATATATAACAGCCCGAAAGAGAGTAGAATATCTGTAAATATTTGGTCAAAAAATAAGTAACGTTCAGAGTTATCCCTACTGCAAACTAAGAGATACACGGTTAGAAAATGAAAACTTTGAAGAACTAACTTATGATTCTCGAACAAATGTGTGCAAATAAGATGTTAAGTGGTTCAGTGCCAATTTTAAATTGTAAGGAGAAAGGCACAAGAGACTAAGCATGATACAAAGATGGGGTATATCTATAAACTGTGCGTGTTTAATCTTGACGTCATGTTTTGAACGTTACCGTGCGCCGTGGTGACAAAACATGTTGTTTTTAAAAAGGGGTAACAAAAATACCGTCTCATCAAATGGACTAAAACTTCGCATATCAATAACATAAGTGTTGGTGCACAGATTTATCTGTTAAGTATGACTTTCATGAGAAATATAAGATAGACAGCCACATTGTCTTCGTATTTTTTGATTGACCCTCGTACATGTATATAGGCGGGAATTCCTACTTTACACTTTAAGAGGCTTGGCATTTTAAACGTAATTTCTTTTAACGTTTATTTCTAAAGTTACTGCTGGTATTTTATCTTGACCATTTTTTAAAGTTTGAAATAAAAACACAATTGGCAGGATTTGTTAAAGAGAGCGCGCAAGAATGAAAATTTAACAATTCAATGTTTATGATTTATGTGGCTTAAATTCGTTTTGTTGCAGTTGACTGAAAATTTAAAATTTTTGGCTGATGGCTGTTTGCCCCATGTTTCCAACTATAAGTAGTGAAACAGGAAAGTTTGTCATTGGTTGTCTTATATGTGGTATTACATGTAAATGTCAACCCTCAATAGAATATAAGTGTATGATTTTTCATTTCAAGATCGGGGGAGCGGTTACCATCACCCCAATAGACACAAGTATTAAATGTCAACCCTCAAAAGAATATAAATGTATGATTTTTCATTTCAAGACCGGGAGAGAGGTTACCAACACCCCTATAGACACAGGTCCCCCCATAATTTTCTGTATTTTTGTTTATAATAGTCTAAAAATACCAATTTTTCGAAAAACGTGTAAATATCTCAACAATAGTAGCAAGAAAATTTCAAATGAAATCGTGGTATTAATGTACAATCATATTCAACATTTGTAAAAAAAAAAAAAAAAAAGTTACTCTATCTATATGTAACATAACAGAAATAGAACAAGTACGCGCACAATTAGTTGATATCTTATACACGTATATGTTTTTAAGGTCTTCAGACTTTTAATATACAAACTGTATTTTCATATACATCTGAATATGGGGAAAAGGTAAAAAAAAAAAAAGAGAGAGAGAGAGAGACAATGTCTTCTCGAAAAAGAAGCGAAGGAGCTTATATTACGGGGCAATCCGCTCCCGTACCGGACTAACACTGGGCCAACCTTGAGCTTATTCTCTTGTTGGATCCAGCTTTGTTTTCAAATCCGTATTTTCACTTTGAAGTCTTGCGTTCTCAGACTCAGCACTTCGTAGATTTTCAGCCATACTCTTCGTAAGTTGATCGGACTTGCGTAGCTGAATCTTAATGCTGTGTAGCTCAGTTCGTAAAATACTTGAGGTATCAAACAAAGAATGAAATTGATTGTTACGAAGTGAATTAAACGGCAATTCTCTCAAAGTACGTTTGTTTTCAAGATATTTGCACAGTCGTGTCATGTCTCGCGTTTTTTTACGACCCAGCCTGCTTCTTTTTCAACACATTTTGTTGGTTTCTTTATCTGTGTAAAACACATTCTGGAATAATGTCCATTTCTGTGACATCGGTAACGCTTCTGGTTGAACGCGAAACATAAAACGTTGGGATGCACGTTTCCGCACCTTCCGCACACTGGACGTTGAGGTCCAGGATCGGACTACTACAAAATATATGTAGCAGTCCCGGGTGTTGTTACCCGGATTCTCCACCAAATATTACGGGGCGCTCCGCTTCCGTACCGGACTAATACTGGGCCAACCTTGAGCTTATTCTCTTGTTGTTGAACCCAACCTCATGAAACCTCCAACAAGCCAACACGCGTTTTAGTTTTCAGACTTTTATATAGACTTTACATGAAATATACTTTTACGTGAGTTTGGTATGCATCAGCACCGGACGTCTGATTCCAACTGACTATATTTTACAATTCCGAATAATATAATGAACAATGGAATAACACAACAAAGGATCAACATAATAAGTATAGATGTAAGTAAATCAATTATCAGACAGCTATTAAGTAACTCGGGACATTTGAGCAGCATGTACATAAAAGGATTAATAAGATGAAAGAAGCTTAAGTGTCAATACACATAAACTGAAGTCTATTAAAAGATTAGCTGTCCATCACTGATTGAGCCTCATGTGGGATTAATGCTGTGAGGAATTTATAACGTTTATAAAACAGTTGTCGAAATAGATAAAAAGTGTTTGTAGCAATTAACACAAAGTCCGAAAAAGTTAATTTACACAATAATTAGAAATAGTCCGAAAGATTGAATGTCACACCGTGACACTTATCTGCTTAAATAATTGGCCCGAAAACGAAATGTTGCATATTAAATAATCTTTGAAATCACAAGTACATGTACCTATATATCGCTGATATATAGGTATATATGTTGTTTTAATTCTACCTCAATACATTAGGCAAGAAAACACCTGTACCACTGCTTTTTTTCGTTTATTTTTGTTATTTGATTTATGTATTAAATATCGCGTAATATTGGTGGCGGATTCAAACAGTATTTACTTCACAGCTCCAATTTATTTAATGTTTCGTTGCAAATACAACATTGATATTGTACATAGATATTGCTGGTTTTTGCGTGGTCCAAGAAGTCCACGCAAAAATAAAAAGGCAAGGTTAAAACCAGATGAGATGAGGAAAATTCGGCTTGCGCATGAGCTAGCCTGGTTTTTGCGCGGGATTATTGGTAGGCTAGGAAAGAACATGACTAGCACACGTTTATTTGAAATGGAATCGAGGCTCCATGCCCTGAGAACATGTTAAAGTTCAAAGTTGTTAAGAGAGCAAAGATATCGGTAAACAGTATTGTATACAGTATTTCTTTTGAAGAAATAATTGGCATGTGATATCACCTGCATTAGCATCATAAAAGAGTTCTTATTTTGCTTAAACTAAAACATGCTTTAAAAGCATAACTCGCAATGGATTGATGTATTCAAAAATCGCTTAACTTTAAGTTCAACAAACAGGGCTAATGTACTTCCTATTAATGTACAAAACTTAATAAATGTAATATGTGATTGTTTACCTGATTGAATAATTATATGACTGTATATCAAACTTTGAATCTCAAGAAAAAATGCACCAAAATATGCCATAGCATTAAAGCAGGAGGTTAGAATCGATAAAATCTAGGATAACCCTAAGGCTTTTACATTTACGTAAGAAACGTATGTGTATTGTCCACGTATTGCAGTCTTTTTTTTTAAAGGATAACAACTTGGCTTTTTTGTTTTGTTTTGTTTTTTCATATTCTAAGTGGAAGCAAAATACGACACACAAAACAAAATTAAAGTTCATCCTCATGGCGCATATTTACGCATACTGTAACTGCTAAGAAGCTGACAGTACGTGTGCTTTATGATTTGTCAAACAAATGTAAGAATACAGATAACTCAAAAAGTTTTATTGTTGATGAAGTTGACTTATCATAAAAGCTAGTAAAACATATTGTTTCAATTACTCGGAAACTCAACTAAAAGGTCGCAGAGCTGAACATTTGGATAATTTAATAAAAGTAAGAGAAACTTGAAATGTAATTGTTAAAAGTGCGTTAGACGTGTTTGGTTCACATATCTGAATACACTTAAAAACCATGGTGTACAAAAGAATGCAAATCTACAAGGCAGAACTTTTTATAAAAACCCATAACATTTTGAAGAATTTTGGACGTGATTTGTTTTAAACAGAAAGATAAACGCGGAAAATAATGCTCTAACATAATATAACAATTATAAAAAGGACAATCGATCCAAAGGAGTTCTGGAATATTATCAATACTAATTGTGGTTTGAATTCAACATATTCAACATTATTGCCAACTTCAAGGACCTATTTTGTTTCTATTGTAGTCGAGGTAATACTTAAGACAATGAACCATGCATATGTTTAGTATCAAGATTTATGGAAATAAAAAAAAATACAATAACATTTTTATGCAAAATTGAATCATTGTGACTGGATCAACCAAAACCTAAGAAGAATTAAGACAAAAATCCATTACTTTTCTGTTTTCATATTTAAAAGGGCAATTCTAATGTAATTTCACAGAATGAGGAACTCATTTCAAAGGCGCCGTATTATAGAAGGTGGTCGTTAAGATTATATAATATATTTTATTGATAGTAAATATATCGTATCATTTAAATGAAAATTTTAATTCCAGCGTTTTTTAGTTAATTAACGTTAAATATAAGTAAATTACATACTAGTTGATAGTTTGAAAAAGTTCCTAATTGTGATAAACAAAGCATTAACAATCCTAGCCTTTGCAAAATTGTAATTTAGGATATAGAAGATTATTGTTGTACATTTGTTGACTGAATTTAATGGGATTTTTAAAGGATAATTATAGTCTGTAGATAGTTCATAGGTACATGTACATAATATCTAATAAAAGAATTGGTTCAAAAGAGAAACTTTCATCTGCAACAACCATGGAAATTTATTTCTTATGATTTTAAGTGAAAAACACGAGGGAAGTGGAAATTGTATATTAGATCTAACATAATTTCAAAACACTCCAATCAAATGGAATTCGTATAGAAACCAGATGATGTGTTTATTTATTTATGGTTAGCTGAACAACGCTTATTGAGATCAATTCCTTTGTATAAAATAAACATAAAAAATAAAAAAAAACAAGTAGTCCAATGACCAATAACTTAAGTAAATACGTCGATTTCTCGCCATCATACAGATTTCTTTTACTTTCACTGGTATTTGTAATATATGTGATTCCTGTAATAATCAAAAAGAGCTACGTGTGTATTTTTACCAATCTATTGATTAAACTGTATATATTTTTTTCATTAAGCATAAACTGATTGAAATTTTAGTTTCAAACAATTCAGAGAAACATTTCTCACCATTTACACTATAATCATGTAGCAATGATGTTGTAGAACGCAAAATCTGAGATGTCTGTGAGAATGTCGAGCCAAGAGTTGTCCTTTCTGAAATTTTTAAAATACGTCACCATGTTGTGAGTCTTTTAAGAAATTTCATACTGTTTAATTCAAGTTATAAAAAATAAACAATTTTAGCAGAAAACATTATACAGCCACATCCGTTGACAGGACTGCAGTGGTCTTTACTGCAGTTACATTTTGGCAAGCATAGTTTTCCATAATATGGATATGTACAAACGTGTTCACATTTAGGCCCAAAAGTACCGGCATCGCATTCTGTATCTGTAAATTACTTTGATATATTAGCAAATATATTCTAGGGAAACATTAGTAAATTTTCTTGCAGGTATTCCATGTATCAATCTAAATTGAATATCGTTGACAGCAGAACACTATAGCTTGGGTATACTTTTGACTATTTAAACACACATTGAAAAAATATTATATTATAGGCATACATTTCGTAATGTTCTTATAAAATTACTTAATGAAAACTTTTTTATGATCTTACGGCCGCGGAAAGGTATGCATCTGTTATCTATTTTGTTCCATACATATCCTTGGCAGCATTTGACGACTCCTTCTGAACTGTAATAAAACAAATATTCTGAGAGTATTTCATAAGGAATACATGTCCTCTTCACGTACCAGTGCCTCAATTTTAAAACAATTGTCGTTTATTGTGTGCATTAGGTTGGAAGAAAGTTGGTCAAAGATATTATTAAGAAGGACAACCCAAATTTGTAATTAAATAAAGAGTTGTCTAAATTAAATTTCTACATAGTTGGGTTCACGTTTGTCCAATCGGGTATATAGACGCACCGGCATACAGCACTATATAACTTATTGGCAACCATATATTAAAATGAAGAAATCTTATAAAAATGAATTAACTGGAAAAAGTAACGCAAGTTACACGAATTGGATGAGTGAAAATTGCTTTTTTGGATAGAATGACCGACTAGGATAAGCACTAAAAAGTCCTAAAAGCAAATTTTCTCTTTTCTCGCCAGAGTTCAATATAGTCTCGTTCAAATTGACGCTCGGCTGTCTCCGTAAATCCGTCGGAGATTTGCGATGTCAGCCGAGCGTTTGGTTGAACCAGACTAGAGTTCAATATTGCTTGGATCCATACAATTTTCGAGAAATATTTCTATTACTGATACATAGTTTGATTGAGTTTATTTTATCTTTAAATAGTATTTAACATGATTCATATGGGGATTTCTCGACATTCTTGTCGAAAAAATTCATATTATAAAAATGTGCGTAATTCAATTTAGAAACCAAATGTACTTGTCATGCAAAATAACATATCATTGATTTTGAAATAAACCTACATATGATGTCCCAAAGACCCTAGGAACAAGAGTATAAATGCCTTAGGAATGGGGATCTCAAACGACATTCCTAAGGCATTTATACTCTTGTTCCTAGGGTCTTTGGGACATCATTAGAAGGTTTATTTCAAAATCAATGATATGTTGTTCCATGGGGGTCAAGAATATCCATGGTTTAGTGGTCAGGATCGCAACCGTTTTTTGAGAAACTAGTTTTTCGTCATTCCAAATTTTATGTTAAATCCCATTTTCCTTTGTCTCTCCAAAAATGTGGTTTACAAATGACAAAAATCAAACAAGGGTGCACATTTAGTTATGAAGGCCTATCATACCGTAGGGTTTTGAAAATTCCATTTGGCCGTCTTTGAGAAACGCAAAAGACAATTATATGATATGAAAGAAGACATAAGAAAAAGAACTGTAAAAAAACAATGTTTCGTGACTTCGTTAAGGAGACTTAATTGCTAACTCTACAAAAAAGTCAAGAAATATTTTTTCCTTAACAGTTTTACAATGTTTTCCGAAGAAAAAATTCGGTTATTGAAACGGTGAAAATGGCGGGCGGTTGCCAGAAGGATATCCCTTTTTTTTCGGATACATGTATTAGATATGCGCACTGTCTAGATTTTTGATAATTTTGTATAAATTTTGTGATTAATGCTAGCTGTTAAACTTGATCATTCTTGGCGTGATATTGCAGATAGGGCACTCCATCTGTCAGTAGAACTTACCCAACTGTTGCAAGATAAGATCTGGGCTGTTTTTCTTAACAGATATGTGGCTTATATGTATCCGAGATGTGCATATTACAGTAAACAGATTTCAATATTTGATAAAACATGAGAATAATATAAGATGATAAATTTCGGCATTTCTGGCATAATATTGCATGTAAGGTACCCCATTTATCTTGATAACTCTTCCTACAATATTCAAGATCAGGTCTTTTTTTGGCAGATCCGTTGTATGCATATACGAGACGTGCACGTTACATATTACTTAGATCTTTATTTTTAATTATAAGAAAAACGCCCGTTAAATGTTAATTTTTAAACCAAATTTTGTATATAGAGTACCCAATTTATCCGGATAACCTTTTAAGATAAGAACGTTTTTGTTTTGCTGTTCAGTTGTACATACATGCAATATATTTTGTTTTTGTGGACTATATAATGAGAAAATTTCAGCTTTTCCACCTAGTACATTTTTTTCCATAATATTGCCCTGGGTGCATCATCTGTTAAGATAACTTCTTCTTTTGCAGTTTTCAAAAAAGGAAGTTCAATTATACACCATAGAAATTAGCATCATACACTGTACTTTTAATATTTTGATAATTAAAAAAGATAGTGAAAGAAACTTGTGAATAAATAATAATACACTATGTACTCTGAATTTTCCATTGTCAAAAGGGATGCAAACAAACTGCAATGAAATACTTTTGTCAGAAACTTGAATTACGCAAATAGAAACTGTGACAGAAAGCGGTGTCCAAAATATATTATTAATATCAAAGATAGATACATTTATTAATACTTGTTTTACCGAGTGTTTATGATATATCTTACCTTGTACAAACTTTGCAGTTTGAAACAGCAATATGTAGAAAAAACAAAGAAGTAATCAGCAAATATAAATTCATATTCGCAACCATTTGATTTGTTTCCAAACATCTGACACATTCGTTTTGTCTAAAAGTGATTATTTGAGCATGTACATTGGACTTCCTCATAATAATACTTATGATACGCTTACATGAGTATACAGAACACTTCAGTTTGTTTAACTTAGCGGAAGTTCTTTTGTGCACTTTAAATCTGATATTCCGAAATGTTCTGAACATTTACATGATGGGAATATGCAATTTTCTCCCTAGTTAACACTGAGTCTTTTATTTTTGTTTACTGAATTAAAATAAATGTGTTTGTTTATAAGTCGCTCTCTTCTGAAGACTAACATGATACAGTTTGTAGATAGACATTCATGTAAAAGAAAGAAATCGAATGTTTTCCTTGGTAGAGATGTTTTTAAAAATTGTAAGCACCCCACCGGAAATAAACTAACGGAAGCTTTTTATAAGTTTTCCTCGTGTTTGTGGCTATAAGGTGTATTATCTATTTTACGGTAGCATGTTAAAATTATATAACATTTTTCAAAACTTTTTTTTCTTAAATGGAAAATGTAATAACTTTATCCCTTATCGCGAAAAAGCTGGATCACGCCGGTATTATAGTTAAATTTGATGATTTAAGCCGGATATGAAGGTGGCGACATTCCAGACAAAATACATATTGACTCGCTAACAGAGATTATTTTTTTTTCTGCGATGATCGCTACATTTATAACCTGCATGGACTTCATAAAAGCATTTCATTGCTAATGCTTACACATTTCTTTTTAAAAATTAATGAATTGGTCTAAAATGAAAGTATTATTGACTAAGTTATTGTTAAATTCTACTACAGTTATTGCCGAGATCAAAGCGATGCCGCGGACATCATTCTCCAATATACATCTACCACGAACGTCATCAGTAAATTATCAGATCAGAAATACCTAGTTGTCTTGCAGTGATCATGAAAGTACAACTTCAAACCGTTAAAAGTTTTAAAACCATGTCAATTTTACGTGTTATAGTTCCAGTCAAAACGATGTGTATTATTTCAAATGTTTATTTTTGAGAGATCAATGCGGCTTTTCCTAGGACCTCCATAGCACACTTTCACTGCGTGTTTTTACATAAAATATATAACGTGTAGTAATAATAACCGTATTAAATTGCCCTTAGATATTAGGAATATGATTAAAAGATATGTTATAAATAAGAATAAATCCAAAGAAAAATCCTGTCGTCTGCATGTGATTCCTTTGATCAATACACATGAAAACATTAACAAAACCGTTGTGGTAACACGGAACAGCCGTCCAAATGACATAGATCGTCTCGTCTCTCTATAGGCGAAACGATTTGTAGTAATACTGGGCTGTCTGTAGAATAGAAATAAAGTTCTAGTTATGGAGAGCTTCTCGGCTTTTATATTTTGAAAACAACATTTCGAGACCAAGGAGGTTATCCTGCAACATTCACAAAAACTCGTATTTTATTTCTTAATTAAATGTTAATCAGTGCGTTAGATAAAAGAAACAGCCAAACTGTCTTCTATCGGAATTCGAGTCTAAAGTAATTATAATTATGATTTTTTCGTGCAGTCCGTATTTATTCTTAGGCTGACGAAGGTTTGGACCATATGATAGACGGGGCGTGTAGATATATGTCCTGTCAATTTATACAAAGCTATAAATCACAATCGTTTATCTTAAGATAGAAATCAGGGGGTTACATGCAAATATGGAATGCATTCAAAGAAATTGCATAAAGATTTCAATCTTTTGGAACCCTGATTTCTCGAAACACATTTCCAATAAGAAACAACAAGAGTTCCAGACAGGGGCCCACATCCCTTGCGTGGGCATGGTCATAAAAGTTACGTACTCTATCAAAAGCACCATTATGAAGTTTAATGATAATAAATATATGGACAATTGAATTTAATGTATACTGTTTAAAAGAAAAATAGATTTCTGCACATATTATATTTTTTACACTAAAACCGAATTGTGGTCTAAAAATTGTATCACAATGGAGGGAGTCAGTTGACACAAACAAAAATTGAAACTTCATCAAAACACTGACATAATATCAAAACTGATAATATTGAAGTTCTTCACAAAATAGATTCTCTTATCGGCATTACCTTGCAGTTTGTTTTTGGGTTTTTTTCTCTTTCTCGGGGGGGGGGGGGTATATATATTGTTGATTAGTTTAATGATTCGTAAAAATATGTTTCACGATTTTTGTTTATATATCACACCAATATTAATCCTGTGATATCCATTGCATACATTTACATGCTTATTGTTATCTTGTAGAAATCAAATTCAAAAATATCTTGGAGTTTATTTTTCATGAAATACATAAATTTATTATTAATAAACCTAGTCGAGAAAACTAATGCATAGACCAATATAAACAAGAAGATGTGAGCATCAATTGTCCTTTAGGAAAAATAAGCAGCTGAACAATATTTTCTCATGAGAACACACATAATGACTATAAAATCATTGTAGATAATTAGTACATGTATAGCGTGACAACACAGATTCAGAACAGCTGTTTAATAGTGTATTTAATAAATATATAAACGTTGCATGATTTACATGTCCGTCGTTAGTTAACATAGCAAACAGACACGGAGATATAATTAGATATAGATCTGCTGATATTTTTTCTTTTTAGTATTGACACATTATACGTTCAAATTACAAATGATAAAATTGCCTAATGAAAGAGAGATTTAGGCATCAACATGAACACCCCAGTATGCCTCTAACTATTATCTGCAAAACAAAATTGTTTTTCTTTGTAAATGATGACGACGATGACCAATAAAACGGCACTATTCACTGTCCTTTTTATCAACAACTGTTAAATAACCATCATCATCTGTTATTGTATTAGAAACATTTAGGAGATTTTGATTATTTTCTCTCTTTTGGTTCTCTGGATGTAGACTTTCGTCGCACAGATCATAAATATGTCTCACATTTTGATGTGTTGGGGCAGTATATGCAGCATCTTTGGTATTTTCCTGTTCCTGTCCATTTTCTCTCTTTGGATTCTCTTGATGATGACCTTCGTCGCACAAGTCATAAATATGTCTTACATTTTGATGTGTTGGAACAGTATATGCAGCGTCTATAGTTCCAATCTCGCGCCTGTGCCTTAAATGTTTTAACATTAGGGCAACAATGATGATCCCAAAAATGACGCAGAGAGGGACTGTGGTAACAATAAGCCATTTGTACGATATTTGAGTGTCGGTGGATACATCAGCGTTCTCGGTTTCAAAAGGAATTGTCGTCAGCGTTCCCATACCAATCTCTAAAATCATTTAGTGTTCATTGCAATTACAAGGTGCAAAAAATAATAAGGAAGATTAATTTTGAAAGATGACGGAAAGACTGATCCCTTCCGTAGAGACAAAATTTGGTAATATTTAGTTAATCCATCTAAAGACGTAGTAGTAACTTCAGCCCCCGTCCACTTTCAAAATTAATAGTATGTGCCTGATTCAGTTGACTGAATTATGGTTTTAATGTGTTGAACGGAAAGAAAACTTTCTTTCTGCAATCAACTGCAGTACATGTATATATACTAGAAAGATTTAATGAAATAGCGTTAAATCATATGAATTTGTCAATGGGTAAATGAACTAGTTATTTGCTGTTCATGCTAATAAATATTTTTTAAAATGTTTTTTTACACATGCAGAAAACAGTAAAAACAAATGCCCTATTTCATAAATGCCATGAAATAATTGTGCATATCGGGCATTGCAATATCCAATTGAATAACTGTTAAATTCGACATTATCAAAAGAGTTAAAATGTGAACAATTCATTTAATTATTTCATTCCAACATTCAAACTTCTAATTTATACATACAATTTGTGAAAACATATGTTTTCTGAATATAAACATTTATTACTTCCTCTTATTCACTTAAAGTAATTCAATTGCATGTATATATTTTGGTTGTACTAAATGTTACTATGATTTAGATCAGCGGAAGAAATATTTAGAAAATAAGTATACTTTTTCTGTTAATTTTTTAGAATATTTCAGAATGCATAACAATTTTTTTACTTAATGATTATATGATGGCAACAACTAGAAGACAAATGGTTATAAATTTTACCGTTAAAACCATCAGAACGAGATACAGTTGAAGTATGTATTGCCAGCAAGACTTGTGTAGTCCACTCTGAAATAACCAAAATAACGTGGATAAAGAGGTTATTAGCGTTTAAAATAGTTGATAAATGTTTTACAAATAATCTTCATATACCGATACAACCGGCAGCAGGATCGCAATGTTCTTCACTGCATAGACATTTTGATAAGCATTGCTTTCCGTACCATGGATACGGACAAACTATTTCACATTGAGGTCCAATTGTACCGGCATCACATTCTGGAAAAAAATCATTTTTATACACCTGTTTTAGAATAGAAACAAACAATGCAAGTAAAACAATTAAGATGATTGCACCCATACAGCATGAAATGATAGCATTTTTTGGATTACAATAGATCTTATCATGAGTTGAAAATCTTAAATTCTTGTAGAACAATAGAAATGTAACAATGTTTGACCTTTAAGCTAATGTATTCACTTTTAAAACTGTGTTGCCATAAATCCAAAACAAATATATCTACTGCAAGAATATAACATTGACGTTTATTATTAATGATTACAAACGTTTGCACTTATTTTCCTTAATGTTCCAGACAAATCCTGGGCAACACTTGAGATTCCCATCTTGACTGTAATATATATCAATAAAAAGCATTTATCTACATTTTAATCAATATTTATTGCAATTAAGTGCAAAAAATGGCAATAAAAATCGTATATCTTTTTAACAGCCATTATTTTTTTAAAAAGGATAGTAAAAATAATCTCACCTTCTACAGATATCAGAGTTTGTAAAGGCAATAAACTCCGTTAGGAAACATATTAAAATCAGAATTGTAATCATTGGATTCATCTTTGCTATTTAATTGAGGTCTGTGAATTACAATGTACATATTTACTTCCGTATACAACTTGGACGTGTACAACTTCCTCTTTGTTATCATTTCTAATTTTAAAATAGATGCCCTTAACTTTGTTATGATATCTTGATTTATTTTTTTATTAAACCGAGTAAATTTTGTTTATCTCTTCTAGTTTTGAAAGTAAAATTCCTTATGATAAATATATTTCTCATTGTTCAAATATTTATATAAAGTTAAACTTCAATATTGTTTTATATCAACGAGAACATGCATTTCATTGTCGTGGTTTTAGGATAATGGCGATGACGACCAATAAGTATAGACATAAGGCCATAGTTCAATATTTTTGTACTATTTGATCCAATGCATTCATCAGAAGTAAGAAGAAGTAGGCACCCGTAAAGAAAAGAAAACGATTTTCAGCGGTGTTTAAATCAATATTACCGATTAATACTGCATAATAATTACTGCCAACTAGACGTTCACTTGACTGTTACAGGATGTATACCGAATGTATAGAAATACATTTTGTAATTTGCATGTATATCGGACGATGTTTACATATGCATGTATTTCATTCTGGCGATTCAATATTTTTGAATCCATACTTTCATCAGTTTGCAGTGGGCTATCTTTGATAACCTGCTTAAGTGACTACTTATGAGTAGTAGTTATTATGACCGTCATATGTCAATCTTTTAGGACTAAACTGTTGTTGTAATACCCTATATGAAGCTCTGAGGCAAAACTCCTTCAAATGTCAATTGGATTTTACGGCACAATAAGATTAATAGTCATGTGCTTGTTTAAGATTGATTTTCCTAATTTCCTATTTTCCAAAAGTCATATGTTTGCAAATATTTGGTAGCATAATATTCCTTATTTGTTTTATTACAATACCATTGCATAACTTAACTTTAAAATTCACTCAAATGTTTTGTAAGTTTTACTTTTTATGAGATTAATTGATATATGTATGTTTACTCTGCTTGTAAATATTTAAACAATTAAATGCTTGTAATGCCGCGTTAGCGGGTTATGTAAATTTTTTTCTGCAATGATCACTACCTTCATAACCCGAATGAATCATCAAAGAAAGCATTTTATTGTTTATATTAACATCTTTCTTTAAGCTAATCGATAAAATGATTAGGAAAAGTAAGTAAAATTCACTAAATTACTGTTGATGTACGTAAGTAAGTTAGCTAAAAGAAACAGCCAAATCTTGTCCTGTGAGACTTTGAGTCTGACATAGTCATGATTATTTCGTGCAGTCCGTGATTTTTCCTCGTCGCTATAGGTTTAGACTAATCGATAGACAGGGCGTGTCGATATCTGCCCTGTCATATTCTTGTCAGTTTCAGCCGCTGTAGATTTCGACCATTCGATACATGGGGCGTGTAGATTTCAGTCTGGCTGTTTCTATAGAGCTATGAATTAACTATAAGTTTCCGTAAAAAATAGAGGGAATAATACTTGTGAGATGTAAATATTACATACTTTAATTTATAAGATTTAAAAAATGTGCATTGTATTAAACAAGTGAAGCAATTATACTAGAAAAAAAATGTTATCTTTAGTCTACGTTTAATAAAGAGTATATGTGCTTGTACATCTTTAAATTGCACTTATAAAAGTCCTGCAAACTTATAATTTAAAATACACCACCGGTTAACACTGACATTGGGAGTTTAACTGTTAAGCTTGATTGAGACCTGTTGAGGGTACAAAAATGTACGTTATATATGAATTTTCTTATACCTAAAGAAAGATTAAACAATTCGTATTTATTTCATTCCAAAGATTAACTGTAATATGACCACAAAGAACAAGATATCAGATATAGAATGAAAGGTCGATCCTAAGGGGAATGGAATTTTTTTTTATCCCTTTCCGATGTACCAGGCGAATATTTCTCAGCCTAATGATGAATCAAATTATATAACTGGAACGTGTTTGCACTTGACCTGCTGGACTATGCAGATGACTTGTAGCTGTTTTCTTGAACGTAACATGAACACATCCAAATGTAAAATATTTTCATAAAATGCATTTTCATGCCGGTCTCTAATGTAATATGTCAAACTTTGCAAGGCGTACGCCATACTTAAGATACCTCCTAAACCATATCCATGAACAATGAACAAAACCATGTAAACACTGAAACAAAATAAAACTATTGTCACTGTATATTCATAACTCTGCTCTTGTCTTTTATATTATGTGATACATTTGAAATAAAGGTTTTTGGTCTATTTGAGCATTTATCAGAAACCTGTGTTTTTCGCTTGGTCGCTCGCGTTTTCTTGGGACACGATTTCCTGGTTCATTAGTTGCTACGCTTTTTTGTCCCGATTTCATTTTGTTGGTATTTCTTTTCTTGTTTCAATGTGACCTTGTACAATTTTACGACTTTTGATCCGATACTTTTTCTTAAAATACAAAGAGGGACGTTTCTTTTTGGAACCTTCAGTCTATATTTGTTGGCTAAGAAGAGCTAGTTGTTTTCGTCATTTCTGCTTTTGTCTGTATATATTTGTTCTGATGTGCAGATAACAAAAATATGTGAAAAATGAAAACAATATCAAATATTTTTTTTTCATCTCGTTATGTGAGTAAATTAGAATCAAACCAATATTCAACTCTCCAAGTAAGACTGATATTTACTTTTTATTTCAATATCATGTGCCACGTAGTAAGTTTCCAATGAATTACAAATCATTTTATGATCAATTATAAGTATACTATTAAAATTGCGTACAAATAAGCCAGCGATGTGGTTTCATGCAATCGATATGGAAATTTTACTTTGTTTAATGAGGAAATATTCTGTTTTTGCAGCTGCAATATAGATCAAATTAATATTAAATGATTTTTGAAATAGTACATGGAAGAACGTTTTTTAGTTTAGCGAGTTATTTGTTCTCATTGGTTTTTTGTTTTATTGTTCTCATTGGTTTCATGTACTGCGTACAATACATGAAACCTTGCGTACAGTATTTCTCAATAATATTTTTTTTCTTGCATCTCATTTCAAGCGCAATGTATGAAAAAAATGTTATATCACGGTATGAACATAGAAAATATTAACGATTGAGGAGAGTGTCATTGCTCATGTTCCTTTGTCGCGTCAGGCCAGAAATGTCTTATCAGTTACTTAAAAGACATTTCTGGCCTAACTCATTTAAGGTTTGTTTCATTTTTTTTGTTCCGTGATTTCACTATCGAGTAAAGGGAAAAAATAATTCGATTTTCATACTTGAATCCTACTCTCATCTTTCGGAGAGTTTTTCTGCTTTTTGTTAAAAGTCTTGCTCACGTTATAACATAAGTTCAACCATATAGCGACAATTGTTTAGGTTCTAACTTCAATTATGCCGAGAATAATTTTTGAAACAAGTAACGATTAAAGACTGTGACACATGTACTACTTCGTATTAGTCACAATTTGCTCGACACTTGGTGGGACAAGCATTTTGGGTATTCTGTATAAGCAATACATAGGCTCTTATGACTCTTACAGTGTTAATTAATACTGTGACACATGTACTAGTTCGTATTAGTCACAATTTGCTCGACACTTGGTTGGACAAGCATTTTGAGTATTCTGTATAAGCAATACATAGGCTCTTATGGCTCTTACAGTGTTAATTAATATGTTAAACATGTTGTGATGTTTTGATAAAAGATCTTCTATGAATTACGAATTAGATTAGAAAAAAAAAATAGTCATTTAAAATCAAGGTGTTTTTTCATCTGTTGATCCATCTTTAAAAAATCAATATGTCGGGTTTTTTAAATGCTACATGGTAAGCTTCAAATTATTCCCAAAACCATAACATAAACAAGAGGCCCATGGGCCACATCGCTCACCTGAGGAACAATAGGTATGAAAAAATCAGCTTAATAGAGTCACAATACAAACAATCTGGACAATGTACAATAATACATGTAGATCCTGTATGAATAAAATCCATTTTCCCCCTGAATATTCTTATGTTTATATTCATTAGTCCCTTTTCTATAGTCATATCACATGTTGAGTATTGCAGTTCTCAAAAGATCCTTAACAATTGTTAATATATGGGATATAAAGCTACATCAAACTCTGAACCTTCTTGTGAGGCTGAAGAATTGTCCTGGGCCCAAAGTCTTAACAATTAGAAAGAATCATCTGGCTGATTAGTTTCTGAGAAGAAGATTTTTAAAGATTTACTCTATATATTCCTATGTAAAACTTTAACACCCAACCCCCATTGTGGCCCCACGCTACCCTTAGGGTCATGATTTTCACAACTTAAAATCTACACTACCTAGGGATGCTTCCACACAAGTTTCAGCTTTCCTGGCTGATTAGTTTCTTAGAAGAAGATTTTAAAAGATTTACTATATATATTCCTATGTAAAACTTAAACACCCCCTATGGTGGTCCCACCCTACCCCCGTGGTCATGATTTTCACAACTTGGAATCAACACTACCTGAGGATGCTTCCACACAAGTTTCAGCTTTCCTGGCTGATACGTTTCTGAAAAGAAGATTTTTAAAGATTTACTCTATATATTCCTATGTAAAACTTTGACCCCCCCCCCTTTGTGGCCCAACCCTACCCCCGGGGGTTACGATTTTCACAACTTTGAATCTACACTTCTTGAGGATGCTTCTACACAAGTGTCAGCTTTCCTGGCTAATTAGTTTCTGAGAAGAAGATTTTTAAAGATTTACTCTATAAATTCCTATGTAAAATTTGGAGCCCCCATTGTGGCCCCACCCTACCCCCGGGGGTCATGAATTTCACAACTATGAAATTACACTACCTGAGGATTCTTCAACACAAGTTTCAGCTTTACTGGCTGATTAGTTTCTGAGAAGAAGATTTTAAAAGATTTACTATATATATATTCTTATGTAAAATTTCGACCTCCCATTGTGGCCCCACCCTACCCCTGAAGGTCATGAATTTCACAACTTTGAATCTACACTACCTGAGGATGCTTCCACACTCGTTTCAGCTTTCCTGGCTTTATGGTTCTTGAGAAGAAGGTGTTTTAAAATTTATCGAAATTTTTCATTCATTTCTAATTATCTCCCCTTGAAAACGGGTGTGACACTTTATTTTCACAACTTTGAATCTCCTTTGCCTAAGGATAATTTGTGCCAAGTTTGGTTGAAATTGGCTCAGTAGTTCTTGAGAAGATGTTGAAAATGTGAAAAGTTTACGGACAGACGGACGGACGACTGACAAAATGTTATCAGAATAGCTCACTTGAGCTTTCAGCTCAGCTGAGCTAAAAATCATTTTGGATAGAACAAACAACAGAAAGACAGTGATAGAAAAATGTAGTTCTCCAGTTTCACTGGTATAAGAATCAAAGAAGTAGCTCGATTTTAAGAAGACCTCCTTTTGGACAGTACCGTTTTTTAATAGATTTTTATGCTTTACTAATTGTCTTTATTTACTTATAAAAATGTCCTGGATACATTTAAAACAATGATGTAAGAATAAAAAAACAATGTTTTTTCAACAATACATGGTCACATTATTCGAGGTTGAACATAAATTATTGCTACATATATATATATACATGTATATATACAAGAGCATGTAACAGGTAGCATTTTTCACCTAAATCTCCTTTCTATGTTAATTTTCTTTTCGTAGGATTTTTCAATCTAGGAATGTTCAAAATGGCAACGAAAAACAAGTCTTACGTATAACAAGCACAAAATGAATCCCACGACAAGAGGGCTTAATATAAAGTATTTTAAAGATCCATCGTGTTTGTTATCCTTTGATTTCTTTTTATGTGTGCTAGTGTTGGCATTCCCTGTTATGTCTGTAACTATGAAAAAATGTCATCAAACATCTTGATTTTATTTTTTTTTTAAATGATAATAAGAAATGATTTTTACCGTTAAATCCTTCAGCACGAGATAAAGTGGCTGAATGTCCCGCCAGCGAGTCTTGTGTAGTCCACCCTGAAATGACAGAAATTAGTTAGATAATATATGTCATTTGCGTTCCAAATTAAAGATGTTGAATGTTTATAAAATGCTTTATGAACGTATATAAAATACATGTATACCTATACACCCGTTAGCAGTATCACAGTGGTCTTTACTGCAGTTACATTTTGATAGGCATTGCTTTCCATACCATGGATACGGACAAACTATTTCACAATGAGGTCCAATTGTACCAGTATCACATTCTACAAATGTACGTTTTATAAAGCCAGCAAACAATGCAAAGTATTTCATTTTAGAAAGGTATGATTTTTCCCAAAAAAAATGATAGCATCATTTTGGTTTACGGTAGATCTAAGTTGAAATACTCATAATCTCTAGAATATTAGAAATATAGCAAAGTTTGTCGTTTAAACTAATAGTTTACTCTCTGAGGCAGAATTCTATCAATATTGAAAAAAATGCTGCAAAAATACTTTGCCGTTTACTATCAAGGACTACAAACGTTTGCATTTATTTTCTTTTATGTTCCAGACAAATCCTGGGCAGCACTTTAGGTTTCCATCCTGGCTGTAATTTTATATTAATAGAACAGTTATTGTATTGATCTGTGTTTGAATCAATTTCACTGCAATTCAGTGAAAAAGATATAAAAAAAAATAGCAATATCTAAATATACTTTTTCTTTATAAACATCATCTAAGAAAGGGAAGAACAAAAATCTCACCTTCTACAGACATCAGAGTTTATAAAGGCAATGAATTGCGATAAGTAACACATTACAATTAGAATCGTTATCATTGAATTCATATTCCCAATTCAATGTAAATGAAGCTTATGAACATAGTTACGTATTTCCGTATATAACTTGGTCGTGTAAATTTTCCTTATTGTTTTCATATTAAATTTAAAAATAGATGGCTTGACGTTCCTTATTGTCAGTTTTTCCTCTCAAATTAAGGGAATTTTTGTTATTCACGTTTTTTTTATTTGATTCATGGTGTATTTTCTTTTCATTTGTTCAAATATTCATGTATAGTCGGATAACAATATTATATTCAAACGCGTCTTGACTTGATTCAAAAGAATAATCTAATAAAGCTATAAATATGGTTCACCATTACAACGTATATAATACGTGTAACATGTACAAATGAAAACCAAATGTAGTCATGCTTAATGGAACGACAACGATTTTGAGAGGGCTTAAAATTGATAATACCATTTGAGAATGGACAAAATTACGTTACCAAAACTTGTGCTTGGCCATTATAGAGGGTCTGTAAAAAAGTATTGTTAATTTGCTGGCAAATCTAATTACCAGCCAAGTTCTTCTTGTAGTTCCAAGAGGATCTGCTGTGGGATTGACTTAAATAGCTACCAGTTTTTTGCGATACTAAATTGGCTTAGAACATGTAGTTATTGGTGAGTTAAGATGGTTTATCTTTAACAACAGTTCTGGCTTTACCAGTGGTTATAGTATTGGATTGTTTAATATATACATTTGTCAACCAATTATTCAACATCCTGACAAGAAGGAAAAACACCTTAAGTTTCTTACTTTCTTATAGAACATTAAAACGCTTGCATTGATTAAACCCAGAATAAGGAAAAAAGGCTGCAGCAGATTTTCTAGTCATTATCTCTTTTACCAGCGAATTGAAGTAAATCAGTCCGATGCGTTTTCGCATGATCTGCATGTAAATAATTTCTAAGGTCGGAATAATTAAGAAAAAGTCTGATATACTTAATCAGTGACATGAAACGTATAATGTCTTCCGAATTCTTAGTTTCAAGTATGTTGATGTAATGTGTTTGGAGTAGGGTCAATCATACTAACTCGAATTGCTTGCAGATCTTCAACATGCGGCTATTGTAAAGCAGGCGAAAATTAAATTCAAAATACTGGTAATATCCCTGATATTTGGAGTTCCAGTATTGCTACGTGTAAAACAAAATTTGTGTAAAGGGCGTATTTTTCTCATTCCCCCAAAAAAGCATTAAACCATTTTTATATTTTTTCCCAAAAATTCACTGAAATAAAGACCACACAGAAACGACCTGGGAGATAGGGTATAAGATCGATAATCCTAAGATGGGATGGAAAGTTGCTGACCCCATGTTGGTGTACCACGCATATCATTCTCAACCTTGAATGGATCCTACGATTCTACGTTGGTCCTTTATTAACTGGATGAAACTTGCATTTAGCATCATAGGGTACTAGTGGTTTTTTTTTATAAACTGTTTTCATTAGATGTGCATTTTTGTTAAACCATTTGTGTTGTCTTTCTTTTTTTACGTGGTTGACCCTAGGCCGCTATTGTAAACTGCTGCACGTTTCTAGGGTTATTGATTTACCACCCATTTTTATCCAATTTTTGTTTTGTTCCTGTATTGTTGAAAGGCCTCATATTAATATTTCTGTATCTGCCTATTTTAAGGTATTACTTGGAATGCAGACATTCCACTTAAATCTTTTTACTACTTTTTCTCAACTTAATTGTTTTGATGCAAGGACTAGATAGTCAGGTTCTGTCGAAGGATTAGAGTCTTGTAAAGGGGGATATGCAGTCATATCGTACATTGGAGAATCAAAATGTAACCATATGAGGCATCCGGCAAATTTTACTATTTGCACCCCCATTGCGCCTTGCACCACCTTAATTACTATGCAATGGCAACCTCCTTTGAATCTTTAATTACACGTGATTTACAAAAAACGTTACTCATATCTGTTTGCCTTGAAAATAAAACATTTATACAGTTATGCATATAATGATTCAAAGCACGTTTTTCTTCACGTATCCGTAAGAATACTTGTCGGAAGTATAATTTGTTTACTAAAATTTATACTTATTCATGTCGTGAATGAATCTTGCCAAAATCTAAATTTAGAAAAAGAAAAAAATCAGTCTATACTTATAACTCCTGTGTCTTTTAATTCACATCGACGTTATATTTTCATAGAAAAAAAAACAATCTTTGTTTAATACAGTTACGCATATAATGAACCAAATCACGTTTTTCTTCACGTATGCGTAAGAAGACTTGTCGAAGGTATAATTTGTTTGCAAAAATTTAAGCTTATTCATGTCGTGAATGAATCTTGCCAAAATCTAAATTTAGGAAAAGAAAAAATCCAGTCCATACTCCTGATATTTTCATAGAAATAAAGGTTGTGTAAATCTGACCTCCTTTCATTATATGTCAGACCTTGACGAGAGTGGTTTTAACCAGACTTGACGATGACCAATGCAAACGATATTATTTATTGTTATTCATTGTCCTTTTAAACAACTACTGTTAAATAACCATCTTCATCTGTTATCGAATTGGGGACATCTTCCTGATTCTGTCCATTTTCTCTCTTTGAATTTTCGGCATTTAGACCTTCGTCGCACATGTCATAAATAGGTCTTACATTTTGATGTGTTGGAACAGTATATGCAGCGTCTATAGTTACAAACTTGCGCCTTTGCCTTAAATGTTTAAATATTAGGGCAGCAATGATGATCCCAACAATGACGCAAAAGGGGACTATGGTATATGTAACAAAAAGCCATTCGTACGAAATTTGAGTGTCGTTGGATGTATCATCGTTGTCAGTTTCTAAAAGGACTGTCGTCAACATACCTCTACCAATCTCTGAAAGAATTTGTTTTTGTTGAAATAGAATGGTGTAAAAATATAAGGGTAGACATATACAGGTAAAACAATTTCACGGGAATCTGTACCATTGAAATAACTGCGTGTTTTCAAATTAGGATAAGAAATAGATTTTTTATCGTTGGAACCCTCAGCATGAGATAACGTAGTTGAATGTCCCGCCAGCGAGTCTTGCGTAGTCCACTCTGAAAAGATCAAAATGACGTATGAATAGATTTTGTTAACGTTTCAAGTATTAAGATAAATGGTTTTTGAAATAAATAATAAAGGGTAGAAATATACCATTACATCCGTCAGCAGGATCGCACCGATCATCACTGCAGTTACATTTTGACAAGCATTGCTTTCCATACCATGGATACGGACATACTTGTTCACAATAAGATCCAAATTTACCAGCATCACATTCTAGAAATGCATTAATTCGTCAATGTTATTTAAGTAATGAATTCAATATTCATTTGTTTTATACGATTTAAAATGTTTTTAGGTCAGTTTACGCTTTATAAACCGCGAAGCTGTTAAGAAAAAAACGTAAACTGTTCCAAACCGTTGACATTTAAAACTGACATTTAGTCGTAAAAAATTCAAACGTAACGCCAGACGGATTGATACGTTTTGACGTTAGTCTTACTATTCCAGATTTTCGTAATCTGGGGTTATCGTTCGTACTACGAGGTATCTCTCCTAAAGAGTAGGTATAGCGTTATGTAACAATTCAATTTTTATCAATTCAGTGTGTTCAATGAAACGATGAAATGGTACATGAGGTCAAACAGTATATACAGTTCAAATGTCGGAGGTACATTTTGTAAAAGAATAGATAGGTAGTAAATAAATAGTAAATAATGATAAATACACAGTATATACAATAAAAAAAAGAAAATGGTATAATAATAGAGGAAAACGATTATACATACTGTATATTTTGATACTAAAATAACTTATTTTTTTCAGAGTTGTACCATTAGTACAAGACATAAGCTCGCAGAACTTAATATGATTTAGTGATTAACAGTATTTATCCTTAAGATAATATTTATGTCTAAACATCAATAACTTTTTTTTTATTATATTTCAATATGATTATTCTATATAACGTGTCATCTGATTGGTTTAGAGTATCACATGACGGGGCGAACAAATCTTCGTGTCTCCCGGGGAACAAATATCGTGTCTCACCCCCGGAAATCTCAGGATTTTTCATTTCAAAGGTATGAAAAAACCAATTTGAGCAATAGATGTTAACAAATACGACTAAATCAAAAATATCTAATCATTTAAATCATCTTTATATTAAAATTCTTTAACTATATTTGATTCGAATTTTAAAAAATTATGAAATAAAGAGGGACAATAACAAAAAAAAAAATCACAACGTTATTATTGCTTTCGACACAAGTCGAAAAATTATAAGACTTCGACGTATTTTGTATAATCATATTTTGTTCGGTATAATAAAACTTTATTGCATGAATGTTCGGGAAATATGAAGATTATGTATAACAATCAAGAATGTAATAAAATATATCAGCAATTTGACCTAAATTACACGGTTTTCACACTCTTTATTTTAGAGGAATAGAGTACCATCTCCTAGTCCCACTTATTACCAGAGTTATCAAATGGTTTAAAGAAAAGTGTTCGTGATTAATAATCGGTAGTTGGTGGCAATGTAAAAAGACAATTATGTAATGCTACAAAACAAGAGAGCCAGGGGCAACATCGCTCACCTGAGCAACAATAGCCACAAATCAAATCAAATCAACATTACAGAATCAAAATCAATTATCTTGACAATTAGGTACGGTATATCTTGTTTAATAAGTTAAAAAAAATCTGCCAACGTTGTATCCACATATTATTATGGTAAATACCAAGCCCCTTTTGTTGTTTTAGTATTTGTAAAAAAAAATTCTCTATTCCTGTATATCCCCCCACCTCTTGTGGCGCATTGTTCTCTATGGAATCGTGGTTTAATCTTACTTGAATCTGCACAACACATGCATATATGTGTGTATATTTTCAGAAAGTTTTACTTGATGATTTTGCGTGTGTTATGGCTTTTGTTCAAATTATCTTGTGTAATTTATTCTATCATAGACATTCAATATCTCTTACATTGTCAAAATAGGGGGAAGGCGTAGGGTATGTGAGCTTAATCACTTTTTTTCATTATTTGATTTTTGCAAATATAAATTCATATATTGGGAGGGGGCGTGTAGAGGGACCAAGAGTCTGAGGAATTTTGGATTACTGTAGATTGGCAAATAATCAAAGTGACTATGGTTTTGATTTCACTATGTTTGCGATTTAATATTTTCCCGCGAAATAAACCCCATCGTGAATGCTATCATTAGTTTTCAAAAACGTTTCAATGCTTATATTCTGATTAATTGATTTTTAACCATCGCGATTGGTGCTTTAACAGAAATCGTGAAATTTTAACACCGTGGTTTTAAAACGACTTAAAATATCTATAGCCTTGTATTGGGGGCCATAATTGTCCAACATTGTAAACGTGTGTTAAAGAGAGCCCTGAAGATTTCATTGGCCAATCTTTTATAATGTTCACAGTTTAATTAATTATGCCAAGAAACATACAATGCACAGGAAATTAAAGTAGATTTTCTAAAATAAGACACATATTTGTGTTCACACAACATTGCTTTTGATAAAGTGGGTACAGACAAATCGTTCCAAAATGAGGTCCAATTTTACAAGCATCACATTTTGAATATGTACATTTAATTGTACAATGCAATATATGAAGAAGAAAAAATAGAGCGAAACATAACAGTGTTTTCAATAGTGTTTTCAATATCATGTTAAAGATTTCTCATACAAGCATGATGATATAATGTTATGATGTAGAGACAATTTTTAAACAAGAGGCCCAGGGCCACACCGTTCACCTGAGCAGATCACCTTCTTCAACTTCCAAAGAACAAGTGAGAACACTGGAATCTAGAGAATGATTTAGAACTTATTTTACATAGTTTGTTCGAGTGACCTTAAAGCTGGTGAAATGACCTTTGGTCAAAGTTAACACATATTTTGGTAATAACAAACAAGTACCAAGTGTGACCTTTAAATAATTCTTAATTATAAGTTATAGCATTGACAGGATTGTGGGAAGAATATCTCCTTCCCCCTTAAAAAAAGGGGGTATGGTTAGACATTCTACTGACAATATATCTGATATTGCACCATTCTTGGTTTACAACCAGCATAATGATACACTCTAATCATCAAGCTATCCCCCTACTGCATCCATAACTGAGCCTCACAGTCAGAATAAAGAAGCAGAAGACTGTAAAATCTTCTACAGTTTAACGTTTTCTGCCAGCAGAACAATCATTTCAGTTCTACAGAAACCTTTAAAAGATCTCTTCCTCCATTCTTTTTGGAAGAATATCCCCCAAAAAGATCAACATACTGAAATCCATCGATGCAAAGCAATAAAAAAAGTACTGGCATCTGATATTGTTGCTGAATCCAGCAATCTAGCAAAAACATTGAAAAAGGAGAAAAGTTGCTCAGAAATATAAGGAGAAGGCCCAGGCACGTCGGGAATCAACAGAAAAGGTGGACCAATCCCCCTCCTGTCAGAGGATGAGTGGCCAGACACAAATGATGGATACAGCATTGCAGATGAAGAAACGTGCTGTATGTGTTATGATTGGCATTCAAAAAAAACTTCAAAACTGTACAACTGTTGTATTTGTGAACAGGGGAAAATGTGACTTTTGTATTTTTTATCTATATCAAACTGTCAACCATGTCAAAAATCCATAAAATGAATTACAAATTCAAAGCAGAGCAGCACGGACCTCTAAAAAGATAAAGGTAGGATCAGGTGCCAAGGAGGAGTAAACATCCTCTGCTAACCGGTCACACCCGCCGTGTGCTCTTTGTCGAAATCGGCAAAAAACGGAAAAGTCCGTAGACAATTAAGCAATTTATTATGGTTTAACAATTAGTACTCTCTTGCATGGAGAAGGCAAACAGTGCAGAATTTTAGGTGGTTTAAATAGTTTAACAAATGTATAAAAATTAGATAATGTAAAAGGAAATGAAATATATATTATAATAGAGGAAACTCAAAATAGCATTTGTTTCTGGAGACATTACTGTATTGAAATATTTTTTGACAAAATGATCTAGTTTCCGCTATATCAAAGGACTGAATCATATATTTGAAATAAAAAAAATACCATCTTGTAAATGGTGCATATAGTGCTTATGGAGTAAATACACAAGTGTAAAATTCACACTTGCCGGAGAGACGGACGACGGACAACGGTGATCAGAAAAGCTAACTTGAACTGCCGGTTTAGGTAAACTTTAAAACTGAATACACGTGTACGAAAAATGTCAAAAACTTAAGAAAAGCAGGAACGCAAGCACTTTTGTCATCGTTTAAGTTCACCCGTTTCAAAAGCTGTTGATATAAATAAAAAGGTCTTTAAAATTAATATTTAAAATAATTTATCAAAGATTACAAACTTTTGCATCGATTTTCGATTTTGTTCCACACAAACCCAGGGCAGCACTTTAAGCTTCCATCTAGACTGGAATATGATTCAGTGGAGTATACAGTTTCATTGTATCAATCTATATCAGTAATCTTTATCAAATGGAATAAATCGAAACAAATCCCACAATGAATACTTCGTTTTCTTTTTGTTCGTTTATTTATAAGTTTTTCGAAAGAAAAATGCTACAAAAAGCTTACCTTTTACAAAAATCGGAAACTGAAATAGCAATATATATTGAAAAGAAACAAAAAACGTTCAGCATCATGTTTTCCTTTCCGAAATCTATTTGTTCTGTATTGCATGATCACATGAAGCAACTTCCTCGTTATGATTTAGCTTTATTTCTATTTTGAGAACTTTTATAGTAGATAAATATGTATTTGTATTTTCAATAAAGTATAAGTTTGAATTCGTGTATGGTATGTTGTGTTGTATCGTCGTAATAAGAATGTTGTATACAAAACAGCAAAGTCTTACATCCAACGCTATTATATTATATGCAATACAAAATATTTTGAACAACTATTTATAATTCTATCAGTAGTTTAAAGATATATTTTATTTGTAATTTGTTCAAGTTGTGATTTTGATATCTTTGAGTAAAAAGTAAAATAAAGCACAGTTCTGCTAAGTGTTCAGGTAAATAATCATTATGTAATAAATAAACGTTGATTCAAGTTTGATAAAAGTTCCATGGCACTGCAAATGAACCATGACAGAATAAACAAATAAATACATTTTATAAAAAAAATTTGGAGGGAAAAAAAGAAAATTATTTAAAAACAACAACAGGATATTGAACACTGAGATAACAAGTGAATCAGAACGAGGTTTTTTGCTATTTAGAAATGTGAGGTAGACTGTAACGCTGCAAAATATTAGCGCCCCAGTAAACACTTTATCGCATTTCATTTATTTAAAAAAACGTGTATGTCTTTCCATTAATATTTGTCTATCCCCATCACTAAAGAAAAGATTCATGTTCGTGCATTAATCAAATTTTAAACGATAGATAAACTTTAAGAATCTAGATATATTTAATTTTTTTTAACTTTTACAGTAAGTATACATATGTTTTTTTTTTCTTTCTATTCAGAAGATGTTAATTTTAATTGTATTGATATATTTAAAATGATTTCTGTATATTAACGTACATGTGAGCATTGTAGTCTCGGAAAATGTATGCAAACAATTTCTACCCGTGAGAACATATTTTAATGATTAATTAGTGTAAAATCACTGCAGCTAATTTGTATTGTGTGACAAAACAAAACAGGAAAAAAGGAACAGCTATTTTAATAGTGGCTTAATTAATAAATATAAAAATATACTTGAATTATATTTTAGGTTTACCCCCCCCCCCTTAAAAAAAAACATCCCACAGTGACTGACACGAAACTCAAATTGACAACAAGGGCTCCTTTATCGTATAGTGACGGTTCTTATTACTTGTGTTAGATTCCAAAAAAAGAACCGTTTTTTGTATACATTTTAACACTTGTATAGCAGATTCGGCACGCATAGTCACCGATATTTCTAAAAATTTAATATGAGGTACATAATCAAATACCTACCATAAAAACATCAATCGTTGGCTGCCTACCCTAGGCAACTCTGTTACCATTGATACGCATACCCATCATTCTGGGAGCAAGATGGCACTGATTTTTACTGAAAAACACACTTTTTTCTGTTTTTATTTATATTATATCATAATATATATATTTTAATCAAATTTGCTGTGATATATCTATATAAAAGCATCACATCTTACGTATTGAATAATACATTTAGCAAATAAAAATATTTTTTATTCATTGTACCAAGGGCTTAACGGTACTTGTTAAACGACTTTGGGAAAAACCTAAAAATGGGGCATGTTTGGGGATAGTTTGTAAATTGGGCAGATTTATGCAGACTAAAACCAATCCTAAAATGACCATGTCATCTTTTATTTAAAAAAAAAGTGATAGAAAAGTTACATTAAAATTGTTTAATCACAAAAGAGTATAATTTACGAATTAAATTTGTTTTGAAATTCTTTATAAGATTCATGAATATATGAAAATTAATATATCATTTTAAGAAAAAAGTGTTTTAAATTTCTACATATGCAATATATCGAGAATTTCTGTAATATTTTATACAAATTAGTGAATTTCGGTAGGATTTATAGAACAAGGAAAAATCCAGTCTATACTTAGAACAGCTGTGTTTACGGAGGCACATTGACGTTATATTTAGGAAAAAATGTCAATACAAATTAATCTGTGTTGAATGTGTTAGACATTTCTATAACACTCCGAAGTTTGTTGGTTTTTTTTTAAAAGTTCTTAAAGTATACATAAACTTTAAGGTTCATTAGGTAAATTCATTCTAGAAGTGGGTTACACTACTAATTCAAAAAAGTACTGACATTCCCATTTTTTACCGATAAACTTAGACATTTACGGACAATGTACTGACATTATTGATATACTTTAAAAAGTACTGACGTTTTTACTGAAGGTACTGAGAAACTTAGAAAAGTACTGATAAACTTAAAGAAGTACTGACATCATTGTTCTTACTCTTATTGAATGAAATTTTACCTGATCTTTTTTCTTTTATGTCATTTTTCACCATTAATTAATTAAGCTACCTAGGTACACTGTACAGTTTATATAGAGTGAAATTACTTTTGAATTATTAACTGGGTCTGTTAAATAATATTTAATTTGTTAAATGTTCACAAAAAATTATGATTAGAAAAATTGTCGTATTTTTTTTAAAGATTGTAACACGGGGCTTTATTTGTTACACATAAAATTGTGTTGTACAAATTTAAACATCATTCTAAATGTTTTAATTCAATATGTTTTGCCATATGCAGTGAATCCCATGTAAACAAATCATTTGTATATAAAATTTGATTTGAATTAAATTTACTAATAGCTTGCCCGGGAATTTATTTCCTGATAAGTTAACATGCAAGCCTAATTTCATTACAAATTCTTTATCATTCCGCGGCCATGGGAGGAACATACACGATATAATGTAAATGCAGTACTAGTGTTTTCTATACATGTAGGAGTTTTTAGAGAGAGAGAGAGAGAGAGAGAGAGAGAGAGAGAGAGAGAGAGATTTCGCAGTAAGTTCAAATGCAATCCTAATTAATTTTTAATTTTCATAACTGCCAATTTATAGTTAAAGCGGTTGAGAGAGAGAGAGGAGAGAGAGAGAGAGAGAGAGAGAGAGAGAGAGAGAGATTGCATTGATTTTGAAATAAAAGTTACAAATAGTTTATCAACAAATTGATTTGAATTCTCAATTCTCAAAAAGTTGACATGCAATCCTAATTAATTTCTCTAACTTACAATATATATAATTTATTAAGATTAACTTAGAGCTGTCATTTTAATTTTTATCTATCAATGTTTTATTTTACACCAGATCAATTGATCAAAGAACCTTAAAACACATGTTTAACAAGTGGTTGATTGAAGTTAAAGTTTTCAAAGGAGATGATGTTGACAATTTTTTCACTCGGTCAGTAGTTACATAATAGCTACTGTACACAGCCCTTCTTGACAATTTGCAGTGCACAGTAGCGAGATTGGGAACAATGAGGTGACAGACACACGTGTTCATGTATATATACACGCACGTCCTAAGATCTCAATGGTAAGTAAGTGATTATGTAATAGCTACTGTGCACAGCCTTTCTTGACAATTTGCAGTGCACGGTAGCGAGACTGGGAACAATGAGGTGACAGACACACGTGTACTTTGATATACACACATGACCTAAGATCCGAATGCTCAATACTGCTAAACAATTATGCAGTATGCTGTTTTAACACCCCTTAATGATCTTTTCCCATATTATCAAGTAAAGAAAACAGAATTTGAAAATCTTGCTTTACGAGTTCTAGGAATTTTCTACACTCATCCAAAAAAATCTTGACAAGCAAAAAAAAAAAAAGAAAAGAAAAGGGATGTTTAAAGTTTTTCAAAAATCCTAATCCGTGGGGGGGGGGGGGGGGGGGGGGGGGGGGGCTTGCGTAGTATATAACTTTAATTTCACTCCTCATTTCCTTATTTTCATATCCATTATTTACATACTCCCAAAAAAGTGGTGGAGGGGACAACTCCTTTTCTAAGTTTCTGAAATGTCAGTACATTGTCAGTAAATGTCTTTGTTTATCAGTAAAAAATAAGAATGTCAGTGCCTTTTTGACTTAGTAGTGTTAGGGGTTCAAACAGTTTATTTTTTTAAATAAAAGTTACACATATATTTTTCAATGAAAATATACATCCGTAGACACAAACAAATAAATCTCGTAACGACTGGTAGTTTTGAGACCCATTTTGAGATTAATGTGTCCTATATTGAGACAAATTGCAACTTTAATAAGCAATCATATATTTTTAATCTTGAATTTTAGTCTCTAGCTGCGCAGTTCTAAATGATAATCAAAGTACTGAAGTTGATTTTATCGATTATAATAATAATTTATCTTAAAATCAACGATATTTCATTTTGCTTGGCAAGTAGTTTATAATCTCTATTTGAATTTAACACATTTTTATAATATCAATCCTCTAACTTTTCCGACAAGAATTTCGAGAAAACCTCTTATGAATCATGTTGTGTAATATTTAAAAATAGAATTAATTTCATCAAACTATGAATCGGTATTCGAAATATTTCAAAAAGTGTATGGATCTAACCAACAATCAACTCTAGTCTTGTTCAATTAGATGCTCGGCTGTCTCCGTTAATCTCCGAAAAGTAAAAGATACCAGGTCACGTGATAGCTTGATGATGCGACCTCTAAATATAGACTGATACTCTGCCTGTCGTAGATGTACGGAGACAGCCGATGGTTAAAAGAGACTATATTGAACTCTGGCATAGGAATACATACGACTGCATAAATTCTAAATTGTTCGTACTATTCAAACAATGAATATTTCTAAGGTATTTATAAATAAGTTTCCTTTTAAAAACATGCTTCAGCGTACATTACATCAAATTTATCGATTAATTTCAAGAACTAACTCTTGTCAGCGGAGATGATTTGTGCTTAGGTCCAAAAACTGTGTCAGTTTCGGTTTGCAAGGGGAACTGCATAGGGTATTGTAATGTTCCTTTATGCGGACCTTGTGCACAAAACAACGTGTCAACCTCATATTTATTGTTTTATAATCTTTTGATTACAGTTTTGGACAGAAAAAAAGCCAATTAAATATGTTTCATATTGATCCTCAAATGTACAAGAGGGCCACACACCCCCTTAAGGTATAAACGTGCATATCGCAATATGTTTCAAACTATTACCTACACATCCGTCTTTACTATTCTATATTTTTAATTTTCTCTCTTTTTGAAAGTTTGTCTGATGTAAATAATAACGACAATGACCGGATAAAAAATGACAGTATGCATTGTCCTTTTTATCAACTACTGTTAGATAACCATTATAATCTGTTATCATATTTGAAACATTTTCCTTATTCTGTCCATTTTCTCTGGATGATGTACACCAGCGTCGTACAAATCATGACTATGTCATACATTTTGATGCCTAGCGAAAACTCGAACTTTTTTTCTGCCTCAAAGTCAGAAAAAACTTTTAATAGGTCATCCACACAAGAGATAGACAGGGATCCAGAACGTGCAGAAAATTCTACTATTGCATGTACTGAAGACTAAGCAGATACACTGAATCATCACTAGTGGGCACTACACTGTAGGATCAGGCAAGTTGCAAACTAATACTTGGAAAAATATTGAACTCATAGATTGATGAAAAAAAAAATCATTCTGATTTTGATATGATTGAAGAAAAAAGGTAAAATATACAGCTAACCCTGTTAATAGACTGAACTGCTGAAACCGTTTTATATTAAATATGTGAATTCAGCACACGAGGAACTACACTAAAAAGATCCTCTCTCATTCCTACCAGGGATTGCTAATGAGTCTATACAACATTCTAAAGATTAAGTAAATGACTAGCATTAATCCCTTTTTGTCGAATTTAATTTCATGAGGAGCAGACAAGATGTCAAAAGAGATTTGTGGCACAATAATTAACAATAAGTTGGATGGTACATTAAAAAGAAAACTGAGAAGAGTAGATGAATTGTTGATAGTGATGATGGCACTAAGATTTGGATTACTGTTGAAAGATCTTGATATCCCTTTTGAAATGTCTTCAAGTGCTGTGTAAAAATATTCATTTCCTGGATACTTTTTAAGGCAGACCTTCAAGGACATCATAATCATGCATTAAACTTATCTCCCACTAGAGTGGGAGTAGAGAAGATTTTCCAAAATTTAATACATTTTAACTTTATGGTCGCATTGATCATGCCCTAGGGCCTGAATCCTTTACCCAGGGGATATGATTTTGACAGATTGGGTAGAGGGCTTCATGGGCATCATAACCATGCATCGTAACCATGCATCAAGTTTCCTACAAGTAAATATGGTAGTAAAGAAGATTATCTAAGATTACATTTTCCCTATAAGTCAATATTAAACCTCACCTTAAGGCCTGAACTCAATATAAGTTGAGGGCTTCATGTACATCACAGTCATGATTTTAGCTTCTCCCCACATATGGGAGAAGAGAAAAATATTTTTTTTTTAAGTTGGCCTGTTAAAAGATACGAGAAATAAACACGAGGTTAAAATAATCTGCTGCAGTGTTGAAATTTTTCTTTCTCAAATTGTGATCCCTGGACAATCTTAACGTCCCAAACGGTTTGAACGATTTTAGAAGAATATTAACAATTTGGCATTAAAAGATATATTTAAAGTATAACACAAGAAAAAAGTTTAGAGTTTGGTAAAACAACGACTCCCATCCCTAAACTTATAATGGGCCTTTGAAAAATAGTTAAGGCCAATGTAACCCAGATTAGCGATGCGATTACACTTTTAGGGCCAGGACAAGGAGGAATTTTAAGTTTACTTAAAATGCTTTATATATACATTGATTTTACAATTTTTCGCACTACAAGTTATCACACTTTTAAATGTGTATTATCAAGAAGAAGAGATTGTTCAATTTGGTCACGTAATGTTAGTGTCATCTTTTGACCAATGAAATTAAACGCGGGAATTCTAGCGACGCTCTTCGTTAAGAAAGACGCGCTAATTCACTTTCTTTCAGGACGCCGCAAGGGTAACACCTTTGAATACTAATTCTGTTCCTTCGGACCATTTCTTTAAAAATTCAAACGGCAAGCGTTGTATATACTATAAGTCTTATGTTTGTCACTCATCTATTACAAATAATTTTATGATCTGATACTCCTACAATGAATTCAACTAAAGTTTTGATTCTCGGACACTCCATTGTCCGTCGTTTCCATCGAAGATTTAAGGTATGGTGATGATCTGGGTATTAACTCACATGAAATAAGGTACAAAGGAACAGGGGGGGGGGGGGGGTACTATTGATGGCATTTTACGTACCTTTCATTAAAACATCCCAGCCGTATCATTCTTATGGTTGGGGGCAATGACGTAAGACGATTATATTCACCTTAGGAACTTGCTTGCAAACTCTTAGCATTTGTATCAGTTTTGCAGAAAAGGTGTAGTGTTTCACAGATTCATGTATGTAAATTATTTCCAAGATTTAGGGAGTCATTTGATTATAATAAACTTGTCGATGCAGCCAACGCTCTTATCAAGAAGGACATAACCAATTTCGATTATGCGTCCTTCTTGGAGCATAATGGATTGTTTCCTTCACCAGCATCAGACAAATATTGCGATCATATATTCGTAGCAGACGGCGTCCATTTCAACAAGCAAGGGCATGTTCATTTGTATCGCAGCTTGCGTGGTCTCATTCTTTCAAGGGCACGCTATGTTAATTGGTCGCATTATGTCATCACCGACACTTCAGAATTTTTCTACAAACTCAAGTATATTTTCACATTTGCAGAGCATTAGATAGGGAAACAATCTAAAAAAAAAACCAAAACAAAAACAACAACAAAAAATTCATCCGTTTAATTACTGCTCATACTATCTATGTTTTTTCTCTACATTAGTTCTTTTTATGTCATCCAATAATATTTTCGGGTTCTCTAAACGAGACCGCATTGGTCCTCTTAACGAGGGCTTTTTGAATCTCTTAACGAGGCCGTTTAGGTTCTCTTGACGAGGCCGTTTTGGGTTCTCTTAACGAGAGCGCATCTGGTTGTCTTGACGAGAGCGCATTTGGGTCCTCCAAACGAGGCCTTGTTTTGGTCCTCTTAACGAGGCCGTTCTTGGTTCCCTTAATGAGACCGCATTTGGTTCTCTTGACGAGACCGCATTCGGGTCCTCTAAACGAGGCCTTGTTTTGGTTCTCTTAACAAGACCGTATTTTGTCCTCTTAACGAGGCCGTTTTTTGTTCTCTTATCGAGACTGCATTTGTTTTGTGTTCATTCATAAAACAACATTCTTTCTGATATTGTAATAATTACTTTGCACTTATGTTGTATGATTAAAGACATATTTGTGCAATTAATTAAAAAAATCCATTATTATCACATTTTAAATGTGTACTTAAATACCATTTGCTAATACCAGCACAGCAATTATTTTCAACAGTGTTTATCATGGCACCTAAGCGGAAATCTACAGATTTGACGAAACGAACATCTGCCAAAAGAGGAAAACAATCTCAGGATACCTCAGTAACACAATCCACTTCTCCTTCTACCATCTCTCCGGAGATTTTGGAAACCATTACAAAAGAGGTCACGGAAAAAGTCACCGCGAACCTGAAGGAGGGAATTTCGAATATGTTCAATGCTCTCCAGCCAACTGCCATCACTAGTCAGGGGAGCATTGCATGTGCATCAAGTACTAATTCAAATATCAATAGGGATAACGCATTATACAAGAAATGGTCGAGGCAGCAATTGTTAATCAATCTGATAAGATAACATCGGGTAGGTCCAGCAGTGGTTTTGTTAGTACATCGGTCTCCATTGAAGCTCGTGTACCCGATAAATTGAAATCAAAGATTTGGTCAAAGCAGTACGTGGATTTTGGTAGTCTGCTACTCCGGAACAAACAAGGTAAGGGAAAACTTCCCCTTCAGGTAGAAAATTCAATGAAGCCAGGTATGCTTACAATTCACCAGGTGGAGAGAGAGATGTTTTTTTTTTCTTTCTATTCAGAAGATGTTAATTTTAATTGTATTGATATATTTAAAATGATTTCTGTATATTAACGTACATGTGAGCATTGTAGTCTCGGAAAATGTATGCAAACAATTTCTACCCGTGAGAACATATTTTAATGATTAATTAGTGTAAAATCACTGCAGCTAATTTGTATTGTGTGACAAAACAAAACAGGAAAAAAGGAACAGCTATTTTAATAGTGGCTTAATTAATAAATATAAAAATATACTTGAATTATATTTTAGGTTTACCCCCCCCCCCTTAAAAAAAACATCCCACAGTGACTGACACGAAACTCAAATTGACAACAAGGGCTCCTTTATCGTATAGTGACGGTTCTTATTACTTGTGTTAGATTCCAAAAAAAGAACCGTTTTTTGTATACATTTTAACACTTGTATAGCAGATTCGGCACGCATAGTCACCGATATTTCTAAAAATTTAATATGAGGTACATAATCAAATACCTACCATAAAAACATCAATCGTTGGCTGCCTACCCTAGGCAACTCTGTTACCATTGATACGCATACCCATCATTCTGGGAGCAAGATGGCACTGATTTTTACTGAAAAACACACTTTTTTCTGTTTTTATTTATATTATATCATAATATATATATTTTAATCAAATTTGCTGTGATATATCTATATAAAAGCATCACATCTTACGTATTGAATAATACATTTAGCAAATAAAAATATTTTTTATTCATTGTACCAAGGGCTTAACGGTACTTGTTAAACGACTTTGGGAAAAACCTAAAAATGGGGCATGTTTGGGGATAGTTTGTAAATTGGGCAGATTTATGCAGACTAAAACCAATCCTAAAATGACCATGTCATCTTTTATTTAAAAAAAAAGTGATAGAAAAGTTACATTAAAATTGTTTAATCACAAAAGAGTATAATTTACGAATTAAATTTGTTTTGAAATTCTTTATAAGATTCATGAATATATGAAAATTAATATATCATTTTAAGAAAAAAGTGTTTTAAATTTCTACATATGCAATATATCGAGAATTTCTGTAATATTTTATACAAATTAGTGAATTTCGGTAGGATTTATAGAACAAGGAAAAATCCAGTCTATACTTAGAACAGCTGTGTTTACGGAGGCACATTGACGTTATATTTAGGAAAAAATGTCAATACAAATTAATCTGTGTTGAATGTGTTAGACATTTCTATAACACTCCGAAGTTTGTTGGTTTTTTTTTAAAAGTTCTTAAAGTATACATAAACTTTAAGGTTCATTAGGTAAATTCATTCTAGAAGTGGGTTACACTACTAATTCAAAAAAGTACTGACATTCCCATTTTTTACCGATAAACTTAGACATTTACGGACAATGTACTGACATTATTGATATACTTTAAAAAGTACTGACGTTTTTACTGAAGGTACTGAGAAACTTAGAAAAGTACTGATAAACTTAAAGAAGTACTGACATCATTGTTCTTACTCTTATTGAATGAAATTTTACCTGATCTTTTTTCTTTTATGTCATTTTTCACCATTAATTAATTAAGCTACCTAGGTACACTGTACAGTTTATATAGAGTGAAATTACTTTTGAATTATTAACTGGGTCTGTTAAATAATATTTAATTTGTTAAATGTTCACAAAAAATTATGATTAGAAAAATTGTCGTATTTTTTTTAAAGATTGTAACACGGGGCTTTATTTGTTACACATAAAATTGTGTTGTACAAATTTAAACATCATTCTAAATGTTTTAATTCAATATGTTTTGCCATATGCAGTGAATCCCATGTAAACAAATCATTTGTATATAAAATTTGATTTGAATTAAATTTACTAATAGCTTGCCCGGGAATTTATTTCCTGATAAGTTAACATGCAAGCCTAATTTCATTACAAATTCTTTATCATTCCGCGGCCATGGGAGGAACATACACGATATAATGTAAATGCAGTACTAGTGTTTTCTATACATGTAGGAGTTTTTAGAGAGAGAGAGAGAGAGAGAGAGAGAGAGAGAGAGAGAGAGAGAGAGAGAGAGATTTCGCAGTAAGTTCAAATGCAATCCTAATTAATTTTTAATTTTCATAACTGCCAATTTATAGTTAAAGCGGTTGAGAGAGAGAGAGAGGAGAGAGAGAGAGAGAGAGAGAGAGAGAGATTGCATTGATTTTGAAATAAAAGTTACAAATAGTTTATCAACAAATTGATTTGAATTCTCAATTCTCAAAAAGTTGACATGCAATCCTAATTAATTTCTCTAACTTACAATATATATAATTTATTAAGATTAACTTAGAGCTGTCATTTTAATTTTTATCTATCAATGTTTTATTTTACACCAGATCAATTGATCAAAGAACCTTAAAACACATGTTTAACAAGTGGTTGATTGAAGTTAAAGTTTTCAAAGGAGATGATGTTGACAATTTTTTCACTCGGTCAGTAGTTACATAATAGCTACTGTACACAGCCCTTCTTGACAATTTGCAGTGCACAGTAGCGAGATTGGGAACAATGAGGTGACAGACACACGTGTACATGTATATATACACGCACGTCCTAAGATCTCAATGGTAAGTAAGTGATTATGTAATAGCTACTGTGCACAGCCTTTCTTGACAATTTGCAGTGCACGGTAGCGAGACTGGGAACAATGAGGTGACAGACACACGTGTACTTTGATATACACACATGACCTAAGATCCGAATGCTCAATACTGCTAAACAATTATGCAGTATGCTGTTTTAACACCCCTTAATGATCTTTTCCCATATTATCAAGTAAAGAAAACAGAATTTGAAAATCTTGCTTTACGAGTTCTAGGAATTTTAAACACTCATCCAAAAAAATCTTGACAAGCAAAAAAAAAAAAAAGAAAAGAAAAGGGATGTTTAAAGTTTTTCAAAAATCCTAATCCGTGGGGGGGGGGGGGGGGGGGGGGGGGGGGCTTGCGTAGTATATAACTTTAATTTCACTCCTCATTTCCTTATTTTCATATCCATTATTTACATACTCCCAAAAAAGTGGTGGAGGGGACAACTCCTTTTCTAAGTTTCTGAAATGTCAGTACATTGTCAGTAAATGTCTTTGTTTATCAGTAAAAAATAAGAATGTCAGTGCCTTTTTGACTTAGTAGTGTTAGGGGTTCAAACAGTTTATTTTTTTAAATAAAAGTTACACATATATTTTTCAATGAAAATATACATCCGTAGACACAAACAAATAAATCTCGTAACGACTGGTAGTTTTGAGACCCATTTTGAGATTAATGTGTCCTATATTGAGACAAATTGCAACTTTAATAAGCAATCATATATTTTTAATCTTGAATTTTAGTCTCTAGCTGCGCAGTTCTAAATGATAATCAAAGTACTGAAGTTGATTTTATCGATTATAATAATAATTTATCTTAAAATCAACGATATTTCATTTTGCTTGGCAAGTAGTTTATAATCTCTATTTGAATTTAACACATTTTTATAATATCAATCCTCTAACTTTTCCGACAAGAATTTCGAGAAAACCTCTTATGAATCATGTTGTGTAATATTTAAAAATAGAATTAATTTCATCAAACTATGAATCGGTATTCGAAATATTTCAAAAAGTGTATGGATCTAACCAACAATCAACTCTAGTCTTGTTCAATTAGATGCTCGGCTGTCTCCGTTAATCTCCGAAAAGTAAAAGATACCAGGTCACGTGATAGCTTGATGATGCGACCTCTAAATATAGACTGATACTCTGCCTGTCGTAGATGTACGGAGACAGCCGATGGTTAAAAGAGACTATATTGAACTCTGGCATAGGAATACATACGACTGCATAAATTCTAAATTGTTCGTACTATTCAAACAATGAATATTTCTAAGGTATTTATAAATAAGTTTCCTTTTAAAAACATGCTTCAGCGTACATTACATCAAATTTATCGATTAATTTCAAGAACTAACTCTTGTCAGCGGAGATGATTTGTGCTTAGGTCCAAAAACTGTGTCAGTTTCGGTTTGCAAGGGGAACTGCATAGGGTATTGTAATGTTCCTTTATGCGGACCTTGTGCACAAAACAACGTGTCAACCTCATATTTATTGTTTTATAATCTTTTGATTACAGTTTTGGACAGAAAAAAAGCCAATTAAATATGTTTCATATTGATCCTCAAATGTACAAGAGGGCCACACACCCCCTTAAGGTATAAACGTGCATATCGCAATATGTTTCAAACTATTACCTACACATCCGTCTTTACTATTCTATATTTTTAATTTTCTCTCTTTTTGAAAGTTTGTCTGATGTAAATAATAACGACAATGACCGGATAAAAAATGACAGTATGCATTGTCCTTTTTATCAACTACTGTTAGATAACCATTATAATCTGTTATCATATTTGAAACATTTTCCTTATTCTGTCCATTTTCTCTGGATGATGTACACCAGCGTCGTACAAATCATGACTATGTCATACATTTTGATGCCTAGCGAAAACTCGAACTTTTTTTCTGCCTCAAAGTCAGAAAAAACTTTTAATAGGTCATCCACACAAGAGATAGACAGGGATCCAGAACGTGCAGAAAATTCTACTATTGCATGTACTGAAGACTAAGCAGATACACTGAATCATCACTAGTGGGCACTACACTGTAGGATCAGGCAAGTTGCAAACTAATACTTGGAAAAATATTGAACTCATAGATTGATGAAAAAAAAAATCATTCTGATTTTGATATGATTGAAGAAAAAAGGTAAAATATACAGCTAACCCTGTTAATAGACTGAACTGCTGAAACCGTTTTATATTAAATATGTGAATTCAGCACACGAGGAACTACACTAAAAAGATCCTCTCTCATTCCTACCAGGGATTGCTAATGAGTCTATACAACATTCTAAAGATTAAGTAAATGACTAGCATTAATCCCTTTTTGTCGAATTTAATTTCATGAGGAGCAGACAAGATGTCAAAAGAGATTTGTGGCACAATAATTAACAATAAGTTGGATGGTACATTAAAAAGAAAACTGAGAAGAGTAGATGAATTGTTGATAGTGATGATGGCACTAAGATTTGGATTACTGTTGAAAGATCTTGATATCCCTTTTGAAATGTCTTCAAGTGCTGTGTAAAAATATTCATTTCCTGGATACTTTTTAAGGCAGACCTTCAAGGACATCATAATCATGCATTAAACTTATCTCCCACTAGAGTGGGAGTAGAGAAGATTTTCCAAAATTTAATACATTTTAACTTTATGGTCGCATTGATCATGCCCTAGGGCCTGAATCCTTTACCCAGGGGATATGATTTTGACAGATTGGGTAGAGGGCTTCATGGGCATCATAACCATGCATCGTAACCATGCATCAAGTTTCCTACAAGTAAATATGGTAGTAAAGAAGATTATCTAAGATTACATTTTCCCTATAAGTCAATATTAAACCTCACCTTAAGGCCTGAACTCAATATAAGTTGAGGGCTTCATGTACATCACAGTCATGATTTTAGCTTCTCCCCACATATGGGAGAAGAGAAAAATATTTTTTTTTTTAAGTTGGCCTGTTAAAAGATACGAGAAATAAACACGAGGTTAAAATAATCTGCTGCAGTGTTGAAATTTTTCTTTCTCAAATTGTGATCCCTGGACAATCTTAACGTCCCAAACGGTTTGAACGATTTTAGAAGAATATTAACAATTTGGCATTAAAAGATATATTTAAAGTATAACACAAGAAAAAAGTTTAGAGTTTGGTAAAACAACGACTCCCATCCCTAAACTTATAATGGGCCTTTGAAAAATAGTTAAGGCCAATGTAACCCAGATTAGCGATGCGATTACACTTTTAGGGCCAGGACAAGGAGGAATTTTAAGTTTACTTAAAATGCTTTATATATACATTGATTTTACAATTTTTCGCACTACAAGTTATCACACTTTTAAATGTGTATTATCAAGAAGAAGAGATTGTTCAATTTGGTCACGTAATGTTAGTGTCATCTTTTGACCAATGAAATTAAACGCGGGAATTCTAGCGACGCTCTTCGTTAAGAAAGACGCGCTAATTCACTTTCTTTCAGGACGCCGCAAGGGTAACACCTTTGAATACTAATTCTGTTCCTTCGGACCATTTCTTTAAAAATTCAAACGGCAAGCGTTGTATATACTATAAGTCTTATGTTTGTCACTCATCTATTACAAATAATTTTATGATCTGATACTCCTACAATGAATTCAACTAAAGTTTTGATTCTCGGACACTCCATTGTCCGTCGTTTCCATCGAAGATTTAAGGTATGGTGATGATCTGGGTATTAACTCACATGAAATAAGGTACAAAGGAACAGGGGGGGGGGGGGGTACTATTGATGGCATTTTACGTACCTTTCATTAAAACATCCCAGCCGTATCATTCTTATGGTTGGGGGCAATGACGTAAGACGATTATATTCACCTTAGGAACTTGCTTGCAAACTCTTAGCATTTGTATCAGTTTTGCAGAAAAGGTGTAGTGTTTCACAGATTCATGTATGTAAATTATTTCCAAGATTTAGGGAGTCATTTGATTATAATAAACTTGTCGATGCAGCCAACGCTCTTATCAAGAAGGACATAACCAATTTCGATTATGCGTCCTTCTTGGAGCATAATGGATTGTTTCCTTCACCAGCATCAGACAAATATTGCGATCATATATTCGTAGCAGACGGCGTCCATTTCAACAAGCAAGGGCATGTTCATTTGTATCGCAGCTTGCGTGGTCTCATTCTTTCAAGGGCACGCTATGTTAATTGGTCGCATTATGTCATCACCGACACTTCAGAATTTTTCTACAAACTCAAGTATATTTTCACATTTGCAGAGCATTAGATAGGGAAACAATCTAAAAAAAAAACCAAAACAAAAACAACAACAAAAAATTCATCCGTTTAATTACTGCTCATACTATCTATGTTTTTTCTCTACATTAGTTCTTTTTATGTCATCCAATAATATTTTCGGGTTCTCTAAACGAGACCGCATTGGTCCTCTTAACGAGGGCTTTTTGAATCTCTTAACGAGGCCGTTTAGGTTCTCTTGACGAGGCCGTTTTGGGTTCTCTTAACGAGAGCGCATCTGGTTGTCTTGACGAGAGCGCATTTGGGTCCTCCAAACGAGGCCTTGTTTTGGTCCTCTTAACGAGGCCGTTCTTGGTTCCCTTAATGAGACCGCATTTGGTTCTCTTGACGAGACCGCATTCGGGTCCTCTAAACGAGGCCTTGTTTTGGTTCTCTTAACAAGACCGTATTTTGTCCTCTTAACGAGGCCGTTTTTTGTTCTCTTATCGAGACTGCATTTGTTTTGTGTTCATTCATAAAACAACATTCTTTCTGATATTGTAATAATTACTTTGCACTTATGTTGTATGATTAAAGACATATTTGTGCAATTAATTAAAAAAATCCATTATTATCACATTTTAAATGTGTACTTAAATACCATTTGCTAATACCAGCACAGCAATTATTTTCAACAGTGTTTATCATGGCACCTAAGCGGAAATCTACAGATTTGACGAAACGAACATCTGCCAAAAGAGGAAAACAATCTCAGGATACCTCAGTAACACAATCCACTTCTCCTTCTACCATCTCTCCGGAGATTTTGGAAACCATTACAAAAGAGGTCACGGAAAAAGTCACCGCGAACCTGAAGGAGGGAATTTCGAATATGTTCAATGCTCTCCAGCCAACTGCCATCACTAGTCAGGGGAGCATTGCATGTGCATCAAGTACTAATTCAAATATCAATAGGGATAACGCATTATACAAGAAATGGTCGAGGCAGCAATTGTTAATCAATCTGATAAGATAACATCGGGTAGGTCCAGCAGTGGTTTTGTTAGTACATCGGTCTCCATTGAAGCTCGTGTACCCGATAAATTGAAATCAAAGATTTGGTCAAAGCAGTACGTGGATTTTGGTAGTCTGCTACTCCGGAACAAACAAGGTAAGGGAAAACTTCCCCTTCAGGTAGAAAATTCAATGAAGCCAGGTATGCTTACAATTCACCAGGTGGAGAGAGAGGATACTGATGGAGAATTGTCTTCTATGAACGACTGGCTTACAGCTTGGAATAGGTATATGGCTATTTATCCACACGAACATGCTAAACTCGCAAAACATCTAGAAGCGGTCAGGGACATTGCAGAGAATTGAGTAAAACAATCCCCAGAGGAGCTTGTTTCCAGTTCCACTTAGGTAAGCAGTGCATTGCAGGTTTTTCCTGTCGTTTTCAGCACATATGTAATAACTGTGGTGGCTCGCACCCTTTCATCCAGTGCATAAAACAGGTTCAGCGGCCCTTTCTTGTCCTACAAAAATTTAAGTATCAGTCACCACAACAAATCCAAATTCGCCAAATCGTCTAGGTCACCCCCTCTTACTAAGCAAGGGCCCAACAACTATAAAACCAAAAAAGAATGGATGTCTGGTTACGACGAAACTGACACAAACTACTTATTAAATGGTTTTTCAAATGGTTTTTCATTAGGTTTTGTTGGTGAATGTCCTGGTGTAGAATCTCAAAATTTTAGATCAGCTGTTATTTGTCCGGATATAATTGAAAAGATTCTTAAAGAAGTTTCATCGGGTAGAGTGTTAGGTCCATTTGATTCTAAACCATTTGTTGAAATACAATTCCGCGATTTAACGATTTTCCATCAAATCGCGAGAACATAAAATCGCGAATGTCGAAATTTTATCATAGTTTCATGTAGTTTACATATGTTTGAAAATTAAAAGCGAGATTTTAAAATTCGCGAGACGGGCTTCTCGCGATTTTACGCGGATATTAATTCCTCGCGTTTAATTAGGAATTTACAGTATTCCCCATTAAATTCGGTAGAGAAAAAGGTACCAGGTGAATATAGAATGATTCATCATTTATCTTATCCTAGAAACAAATCAGTTAACGTCATCATGGCATTCCACGCGAGGAATCATTTGTTCAATATTCTTCGGTTGGAGTTGCCATCAGTCACATCAAGAACTGTGGATAGCGATAAATAAACTGGGTAATTCGTGTATTTCTCATATGTTAGATGATTTTATTATTATCCACAATTGTCCCTTAACATGTGTTTGACAGCTGAAGGCATTTTTATCAATGTGTGTTGACATAGGCGTTCCAATATCCCTGGAGAAAACGTGTGGTCCTCTTCAGACTATAACTTACTTACTCTGAGCTGGATTCGTGCAAGATGGAGTCTAGGTTGCCTCAAGACAAAAGAGGTGAAAGAGGATTTGAAAGTTTGGGAATATTTTCTAGATAAATTCAATGGATCCTCGATTTTTCCTCCCCGATAAGTGGTCAAGTTCGCATGAGCTTAAATTGTACACAGATGCAGCGGTATTCGGTAGTCAGTGGTTTTATGGAAACTGGGATAGTAATTTGCATTATAAAATTATTGCAGTCTTAGAACTTAACTCAATAGTTGTGGCAATAAAAGTGTGGGGAAAAATGTTGACTAACAAATGTATTTTATTTAACACTAATAATCAGGCATTGGTGCATGTTATAAACAAACAAACATGTAATGGTAAAGATATCATGTCTCTTGTTCGCCAGCTCGTTGCTAGTTGTCTTGAATTTGATATTTATTTTAAAGCAAATCTTTTAACATCAAAAGAAAATATACTATGTGACTTGCGTTTTCGTTCCAAGGTGCAGCAATTCCAACAATTAGCACATAGGGCCGACAAACAACCAGTCGAGATTCCCAGTCTTCCGCCTTATCCAAGTTGACCCTGGTTGTGAACAAACTCCTGGACTCCAGTTTGACAGCTTCAACTTCATCACCATACACTCACGCATGATCAACGTTTAGGAACTTTGCGGAGAAGTACAGTTTACGAACGGATATCCCCGTCCAACAACACATATTGGTTCTCTATGTTGCTTTCCTATTCTCAAAAGACTACGCACCGTCGACGATAACATCTTATCTCTCGGCCATCAGTCACGTCCATAAACTCAACGGCCTCCAAGATCAATGCTCATCATTTGTTGTACAAAAAGTATTAACTGGAGCTCGTAAGATCAAACCGACAACTGATGTTAGAATACCAATAACTAGGGCTATTTTGCACAAACTCCTTGATTCTTTACAATATACTATATCCAATTTATATCAGAATATTATATTTCGAGCAATGTTTTTGTTAGCCTGTTATGGTTGTTTGAGAATCGGCGAACTACGTCCAGCTTTACCGTGCCAGATAAAAATCTACATTTTAACCAAATTTCTATCGTAAATGACACAATACTGATTAAATTTGTTTCATATTTGTTTCAAGTATAGCCTGGGAAAACCTTTCTTTCTTACAATACATGGGGCTAAGGATTCAGATTATTGCCCAGTGCCTTAAGAATTATAATAATCAAATGGGAGTGCAGGAGGGTCCTTTATTTTGCTATGTACCATGCACACCTGTGATGAGGATCAAATTTTCGGTGATATTGAAATTGTTAATCTTTTGCTAATATCTAGTTGGGGAAAATTACTAGTCATTCATTTCGAATTGGCATGGCTTCTCACTGTGAAGACTGCGGTATGAGCGACTGTAAAATTAGACCTATGAGACGTTGAAAATCGGATGCCTTTAAATCGTAATTACCAAGTTTAGTCAACACTGTGTTTACTTTGTTCAAGATTTTATTAGCCGGGCTCTGCTGAAAGCAGAGTCCTGGCTATAGGCAGGCAAATCGCCAATGTTACTATAAATAGCACAAGTAAACAATAAACCAAACAGCGTCAAGGTAAAGCTTCCGCTATACAAAATTTGTTTTTTTTATAAAATGTTTATAGCCGCTTACAAAATTTGGTCTCTCTGATGCTTTGCCGACCTTAAAAGCATGAGAGAGAGAGAGAGAGAGAGAGAGAGAGAGAGATTTTGATGTTCAGTCTTTACTACACAATATGCATAAAGACACACCAAAAGAGCCCGGCTTTCAGTACTTCAGTACTTTGATTATTGTTGGGTTACGGAAGGGCATATGTTTATCCCTCCAGTTATATTTTTGTACGTTATTCTTTTGTTGCATTGAATATATGTTTATTTCACGGTATGTTTAGGAAGGTTAATAGTAATTAATTTGTAGTTCTAATATTGAAATAGCCAGGGTATATGTTTATCCCATTAGCTATGAGTTTGCTCTTTCCCACCAGTATTTCTTTCCTCCTTTTATTTTTCCTTGGGGGCTGAACTTGATTAATACGTTTATTCAAGTCCTTGGCGTTTTCAGATCACAAGGAGTGGAATCATTTAATTTCGTGGGACCAATTTTCATGAACGTGGATTTTTTGCTTATTCGTGGGGATGAAATTTCGTGGATGAGTAAGATTTCCGTTTCAGTAGGTAAACTAAACCTTTCTTATATAATTAGTTTGCGTTTAGGTTGTAAATTTGTGGGCGAGGGTTACCCACGAATTTTAATGAGTCCACTGTACGTAACCAATTTTCGATTTCAGTTTCTCAATACAGCCAATTAATAAAATTCATACTGGTATATTATTATTAATCACTATTCGGAATTAATTAAATGTACATCATATTAAGATCCAATGCAGAATTATGACATAATTCAATTAAAATTCAATTGTAGTATCACGTAATATAATGTTAGGCAATGTGTTACAATGTAATGTAACAATTAAAGTCACGCTGGTGGCAAAGAGCAACATATACCATGTATACATTGTATTAGGTATCGAAAGATGGAGGTTATGTTCAAACGTAAAGTAAACTACATACGTTAAAGGGGAAGGAAAGTCAAAAACATAATTTATTTATTTTAATAAAGTGGTGTAAATTATCACATGTGGTCATGCTGTTTTGAAAATAAAATACGTAATTAAGCTTTAATGAACGTTTGAAGTTGGAGAAATCGTATTTACTGGAGGCTGACATGATGTAGAACTCTTGTATTAAAAACCAAAAAAAATAATTATTTTGACGTCACACCATCTATTCTGGTTTGGTTTACATATATAAATGAATGTACACAGTGCTCTGAGTATAATTAACGCTGGTTTATGCCTTTCTGTTACTCAAATAATCGACTAAACAAAATTGATAATGTTTGAGTTCACACGTCAATCTAAAGAATAGATACATGTATCATTGTATGCATAAATATATGCATTTTTATAAATAAATGACAGCTGTTAATCTGCTATCATTCAAAGTTGAAAACGACCTCGATTTAAGTTTTTATTCCAAGTCAAGTTCTTCGCTAACTGAATAATTGTTATAATTGTAATCGGGATATTTAAAATTCATTCTTTAAAGTCGGAATTACCATGTCGTAATAACGACGGCAGACATTTTCTATGATACTTGGCATCTGTTGACAATTTCCACATTTACGCGGAGATTTCTCTGACACTAACCTCCGCGTTTAGATTTCAACGAACATGCTCCATTTGACGTTAGTTTGAAGTTTGCAAAGGTCAAAGAACGATCTCTAATCAATATTGTTTCAAATTTTCCAGAACGTGTCATTTCAAGCGAATATCATGATTTACAAAGTTGGTAAGACAAACCGGTAAAGATGGTGTGACGTCATAGATTAAAGTTCAATGGCAGCCCCCATGGCGGCGGGAAATTTAAATTAAGCGATCGATTTTCTTGATTTATCCATTGTTCCGGGGTTTTTAATAAAAATAAATACGATTAACAATTAAAGTAGATGATAATTAATTGATTTTTTGTACAACATATTTTTAGTTTCCTTCCCCTTTAAAGCCCTTTCGTACGGAAATCAATTATGGATAAATATAACTTGTAACTCTCTTCCGTATGATATTTTTGCATATTGTCTTTGTTAACAACAATGTGTAAGATTCATGATCTTTTAACAATCTTGGTCTTCTTTCATTTGTCAAATGTCCAACTAAATGTGAAACAAGTAACAGTTTATTCATAATCCGCTTGATATCTTGCTGCATTTTTGAGAAAGATAAGAATATTTTTTGGAAATCTTTCTTAGACTTCAAAAACAGTTTTAAAAAACAGGTAGAATGGCTGTTGTTGAAAAAGCCAGAGCTGTAGAAATGATTTCAGAGGATGTACTCACTTAGAATTTACTGTTCTTTTCGTCCACAGAAATGTTCTAAATAGTTGGCAATTTATACAAAATATTTGATATATTTTCTTTGCCTTAAGAAGCACGTTTTGCGATCAGTTACAAAAATGATCTAGAACGATCTTGGGGAAATTTAACAAAACCGGAAGTAATATCCTGTTAAAGGCTTGTCATTAGATCTCGTTTCATATTAATTGAGATGGCTACAATATTACCAAAAAAGCTTATTTTACACCAAGATCTAGAAGTATAGAAGTGTTATTTCCACTTTTTTAAGAGATGTGTTGTGCATTTTTCTACTAAATTTAGTTCAGCAAGTAATTTTTTTTTACAATGAAACGAAACTGCTGATTTTTTTCCGTTAACACCTCTATTGCATATTTGTGTGTTAGTCATACAAAGATTCGAATATTTAATTCATTGCAAAGATATTGATTTTGCAAAGTTGATTCGGGAAAGATTTGACTAGTTTGAAAACTGGTTTTGACTAGCCTTAGGAACATGTCACATACTCAATCAAATCAAATAAAGATGCTAAAGTAATAACGGCATCTTACTTTTTTTTGTTTACACATCATGTTATATCAAAATATGTACGTTTTTACGAATTATGAAGATAATGATTTATTGATCACATTTAAAAACACGATCTCAAAAATGTCGCTCTCAATAATGTAAATAGAACACAAAAATAAGATTTGAATATATTACCTTTTTACATGTTTATTTCCTTTGTGGGGCTGAAACGATTCACCGGAATATCGATACTATTCAAACTTTACGTCAGATTCAATTTTCGATTCACCGCTTCGATTTTCGGTTTAATTCAGTTTTAAAATCGGGTTCGGTTTATTACATCGGTTTTGGCCTGGTGATTGAGTTGTTCTATCATATTGCGACAGATGCAAATAATAACAGCTCATGAAACATATCAAACTACAGAACCCACCTGCACCATATCAGTTAAATCTTGGTGATATGCTTACATAACCGATCAGACCCAACCTATCAGAACGTAAACCCCGACTAAACCCTGGTTTTACTTTCTGGGTTTAAACCGGGTTTACTAGAGTGGACAGAGTAAACCTAAAGTAAACCCAGAGCGGTCACAGAGAATAAACCCCGATCAGAAGCATACCCATGAAAGCATGTGTATTCGGAATATACAAGGGACAAGAAATACAGTCAGTACGATAAAAAGATCAAAGACTGGTCTGCTTCTTACTTCAGTGCGTACAGTTGACCCCAAAAAGCAATTCTTAAATAGTAAACCCAAATTAAACTCCGAGTAAACCCCGAGTGGAACCACATTTTCAAAATGCAGACCCAGGGTAAACTCCAAGTAAGCCCCAAAAGTATATTCAGAGTTTAGTTGGGGTTTATTCTGGGGTACGGTTTGGTCTAATCAGTAGTCTACTTCCTACCTAAAAAAAGTTTATTTACGATTTGCAAATGAACTCTTCACGAGCTTTAAATCTATTAATTACTTCGTTGAAATCACACCACTAATCAACTGTCGGGTCAAATGGTCTGAGGTACTTGTCTGATAAGAGGCATTCCTTTTTGAATTTTTTAAACTTAAATGTGTGACCGTTCAAACAATAACAAGGATGATAAAATACATTTGGGCTAAAAGTCATTCTGATAGATGATTGTCAATGAAAGTTACATTTGTTCTGTTCATTGTATTGTCATGATTTATTGACCTAAATAATGCTTTAGTTTTCAAATTATCTGTTTAAATTTTTAAATAAATAAAAGTGTGACTTGCATTAATGATATCTGTAGTTCATTTGTTTGATTTGTTTTTTCTTAAACATGGATCGTATTGAATCGTGGCACAAGTATTGCACATTTGCAATACGTATTGTATCGTAAAGAGGGTGTATCGTTTCAGCCTTTCTCCTTTGTCTATTATTCTTTAACCTAGGAATGTGGAATACGACAACGAAAAACAAGTCTTACATATAACAAACCCACGATGAATGTAATGACAAGTAGAATTAAAATAAAGTATTTCAAAAGTCCATAAGTCTTTGACTCCTTTTCATTTGGTTTCTCCTGATGTGTGCTAGAGTTGGCTTGCCGTGTGACGTCTGTAACCATTAAAAATGTCGTATCGTTTATTTTTTAAATCAATTCTTTTATTTTGTACGCCCTTTTTAACATTTAAATTTCCAAAGTTTCAGATGAAGAAAACTATTCTTACTGTTAAAACTTGTTGTTTGCGGTGTTGAATATACACTCTGATGTTTCAGTGACGTGGTATTATTAGTCAGATCTAGAACCAAGCAAAAGATATTTTTATAATGGATACTAATTTAAAAAACACTCATCGGATTTTATTCAAAAATTAGTACAGATAGTTTTTTTCACAATAAGGTCAATGTCTACCGTATCACATTATTGAAATGTATATATACACAAACTCTTTAAGTTATGTATGCATGGCTTTAATACATCAAACTAAAATCAATCTATTGCAAGTGCGTTCATTTAAATAATCCTCTTTCATGCGAGCACATTAAATCGGACAGGAAGAAATAAAGTTATGTCAAGTGCACAATGGCAAATTAGTTCAAAATATGCAATGATGTCTAAACTTTCTAAAAATAAATAAAAATATTAATGGTTTTAGTCGAAATACAAACAAACACATCTGTTTTCTGTATGATTCCACACATATCCTGGACAGCATTTGAGGACACCTTCGGAACTATTCAAAAATTCAAAAAAAAGCTTTGCAAATGAATTTATCTAGATGCGTATTAAAATGAACTATAAAGAAACGTTGCATTAAATAAATACATTCCAAAATTATTCTTTCTTAAAGCCTTTTTTTTTGATACTGCATAATGTCTAAAATTAAAAATTCACTTACTGTGTGCAGACTTTCGAACTGGAAAAAACCAAACAAGATAAAAAGCAACATACGATTATTATCATCATGCCTAAAAACAACTGTTGCCATACAATGTTTTGTTTTGATGAAATAAAAGATACATTTTATTGGCGCCAAACAATATTATTTAACATGAAACTTCCCTTTCTTCAAATATATAATGAACGCTATCAGATGAATTTTGTGGCTTTTAATTTGCCGTTAATTTAGCTGTCTAAATGTGGAAGTTTGTATGTTTAGTTTTGCTAGCATTTCCTTCCTGCAACGAGATTTAAATTGTCAAGAGTAATAAACTATAAATGGTATAGTCACAATTGTTAATGAATAAAAAAAACCCAAAGAGACTCTCTATATACAGAATTGTGTTTAGCATGTAAAATGCCTAGTAAATGGTAGTCTGGTGGGTTTGATACATGTACTTAGGGCATGTATTTAGAGCCACAGACTCGTGCACGATGTATAAAACCCTTGCTACGATTTATGAACAGTGCATGCTTACCACGACACTATTGTTATTGTTATGCCGACTGTTAAATATGTATTGACGTTTCATGTCGAGAAGCATATTTGACTGTTAAAACAATCCCCAGAATTATATAGTATTGACGTTTTCAAAACATTTCATAAAAATTCTATTTTGGCAACAAATACAGTAATTTTAACCTTAATGCATTGAAATATTTAACCGTCAAATGTACCTTTAATAATAATCATTGAATCCCGAAAATGGGAATTTTGACTCTCAAATTTCAGAATAGGAAGTCTCGCCATATGTTGCTTTTAGAGCCAATGCCCACTTTATTATATTATTTGAATTATAACTGCCTAAAATTCAGAAATAAATTAGATATTAAGCTAAATACTTGAAAAGACGTTAAAAGTTTCTTTGATACGCACCTAATACAGCATTGACTTGGGTTGCCATAGTACCAGCATGTCCTGTACATACACTTAAAGCATTCGACATACAAAAAATTCAAACACGAAGTACATGTGTTGCATCCCATACTTAACAAAGTAATATAGGTCAAAGATGTTCGTCGTTGTAATAAGGGTTATACATGTATTGTACCTGAGGTGTCAAAGCAGTAGATGAACAAACAGTTTAATAGCTATTTAACGGGGTTCAAACTCAGAATGGTTTAGAAGAGTTACTGTAATAATTGTAGATCTTATGCAGTGCAATTTTTTTCAAAGCATTAATCCGCAAGGATTTGTTCCGATACCATAATTTTATTATAGTTTTAACACTGTCTGATACCATAATGCATCATTATTTGTGAAAAGAATGTCTTTACCAGCATGTATTCTGGACAATTATTTTTTCAAAAGACTGATCTAAACATAACTCAGAATCTTTGGCAAACTTCATCCTCCTGTACCTTTATTTTCGTTTGTAATACCTTGGTGATTTTTTGATAATTCTGATGTTACCTTTTTAACGAATTTTTGTCCATTTGAATTTACTGTAACAGGTCGAACGTTCCTTGCCATAAAAGAAAAAACACCACAACATTTTATTCAGGATGGCAAAATTATATGGAGGCAATATATAGGGAAAAAAGCCTATCATGCATGTAAAAATTGACATTTTTAAAAAATTATTTTAAGCAATTATTACGGGATTGAGTATGACGTCCTGAATGTCGGTTCAATTCAGACTCACCTTGTGAAGTTGGCTGATAAAATTTTTCTGGAAAGCTAATATAATACAGCTTTACAGCCACTTGTGAACTAGCTGCAGGTCTGTAGCTCCCTGTCTAAAAATACAGATTGACGATCTTTGAGCTACAGTGCCTCCCATAGTAAAACTTCAATTTACGGCGCACAAAAAATATGCGCTAGTTATGCGAGGAGTTATCGATACAATAAGGGTACCTTTTTGACAGCCACTCGCCCGTCTGCAATTTTTACTATTTCAATAATCGGAAACCCGGTTAAAAATTTACTCTCAAAATTCTTAGAATTCAGAAGCAATGGGGTTACATGGGACCTCACGGCGGTCTTCGAACCCCATGCCGCTCAAAATATATTTACCCCCTTAGGAAATTTCTTGATCCGTCTCATTTCTAGAAAAGAGTACGCATTTACTTATATTCCAGTTTAAATTACATGTCAATTTTTTTAAGAGATATAAGATATTAGGCATTTTCTTTTATAATACCATGAGAATTATATTACGGAAATTAGCGCATTCGTCACATCGGCAACGATTTTTTTTCTACATGAACCTCTTCCTATTTGGTCCAGTTTCAATCATACCTCAATTTTTTTTCTAAAAATAATACCGGTGTTTTCGATAAAAAAGGTGTCGTTCATTAAAAGCTTATTGCAACAAAATATTGTTTATTTTTCGTTCATTCCGGTCCGGCGGTTACGGCATGCCTTTTCCCGCAGCAAGGCAGTTGCCATATAAGGTCATGTCAAAATTCGACAAACTTGTAGACTTTACATCATGTCAGATGTGCTATTGCCGAGCCTGAAGTTACAAATGCAGAAACTACGGATTGAAAGTGTGCAAAGTTGAAGGTTTAATTAACTAATGTAAACAATAAAGTTGCAAAATGTGCATCATGCGAAGGAACTGAGTCAAATATTACACGTGTTTATGCCCGAGTTTTATAGGTTACACGATCAGAATTACACATATTCATGCTCAGGCTCACACATCAACACGATTGCATATTCGGATTTACAAGTTTACATGTCTGGATTTTTGAACACGATTACCCTCCATACAATTAATATCATTACACAGACTTAGATGCTGACCATTTTAAGCATAACAACCTTAGACCCAGTGCTATCACCGTTTTGAACACTCATCATTAAAAATGAAATGCAGCTAGTTCTCGTATCCGCAGGATTTGTTGCTTTCAAGCTAAAATTCATCAATGAACAGCATATATAAACTGTTTTGAATTAATAAATATTAAAAATATGAACTTGCGCCAATCCGGACAGCTAAGCTCGACACACGCAGTCTAATTATATCTGCTAAAATCAACCCTCCCCAATTTGTACCATGTATGCTAATAAAGCCCTCATAATTTCAAGTTAATTGTACGTAATCTTTTCAGCCTTATCCGGACATCTGGACAACTCGTTATAAAAATTTGAACATTAAATTGAAAAAAATCCGCAATAATACTGATTTCAGACAATCCGAAAAACTTGTAATTCCTCACTTGAACAGTACAGATGAATATAACAGTTCCTTTCATAGACCACAACTAATTACTAGAACTATACACTCGAGAAAGAATGGTCTTACATGGTTGCTATACTATACAAGTTCTGTCCGGACGACGAAGTCCTTATATATAAAAATACATCATCTACAACCAGATTCGTTATGCTCAATATCTGGGGTTATCTGAGGAGTGATCAACTGAACGGGATGTGATCGATGGATCAAGTGACGATACTGCTGAAATTGACTTATATTTATGAACTATTCCAACCAATGAGTACTTGTTCTCTTTTGTCCGGACACGAACAACCAATCAAAAATATCTACGGATTTTTTATTAGACATTCCGGACAGCTATCATAATTTTCTAATAATCATATCTAAATCATAAATAAACATTTTATTCCTATTCAAAGTCTTGTCCAACACGGACACATATTTATAAGTCAAAATACGCAAATACGTAAATTCACATCCTTGCGATATTGTACATTTATAGGCGTTTTGAAATTAAAAGCTACGAAGTAGTGCGCGCATGAATAAATTTAAACACGGAAGTTCCCTACAAAGACATAAGTTAATCAATCGAGGAGACAACAACAATCAACCACAAATAAACTGAGGCCCATGTCCAGGGTTGAAGCGGTATGTCAAACAGCATGTTTCATACATAGAAGTTTGTTAGCGGTAAAATGACGAATTCTCTCACAGAAAGAGTACTAAAATGGCATTTTACTAAAAAGGGGGAAAAATCCATTAAAAAAACAATCATCATGATTAAGGGTCATTGATGATAACTCGATCTCGTAAAAATGTACAAAATGCACGGGGTAATGTCAAAACCCGAACAATAATTCAGAACACGTTAACATCAATATTTTGGTAAATCACGCCTATGACAGATATAAGGAATAACTGAACATGATATGAGGCATCCATGTTTGATGTAATACACAATGAAATATTTAACTAGAGCAAAGCTCGTTGCAAAGCAACGAGTGGGTCTTCCGTTAATGTCGGAAGTAAAGCTGGAAGTTCCTGTAAGAAGCAGAGCTCTTAAACCAATAACAAGAGTAACTAAAATATAAAATTATAAAACTCGAATTATTCCTGGTACGACTTAACAAAATTCGAATGATTTTAAGTACGACTTGAAAAACCCCTTTCCGATTTCAAGAACGACTTAACAAAAAAATCCGAATGTGTTCAAGAACGCCTTAACAATCATTTTTGGTACGAGTTAATTTTACTTTAAATATTACGCTATTTTTTAAATCAAGGACGGGGAATCAAAATTTCCGGAAAAATCAATTTTTAAACCCCGATATCTCTGTAATAGATCGTCCGATTTTAAAACGGGTTTCGGTTTTAAATTAAGCTTAATTAAAGCTTCTTTGCTGCTAGATGATTAATATCAAATTATTGGTCAGAAAAGAGTTATTATGAAAATACTTAGTAGCCTTTCTGGCCCCTAATTTGAGGTGTCAGCCCCTTTTTCTTGATATCAAATAAAAGGTCTCGCTAATATAAACATATTTTTTTCTACAAGTGTTCATGAATTGTAAACCGTTCTCGAGATATCTGTACAAATGCGTTTTAGGGGCCGACCCTTTAACCCCTTACCGGGGCCACTAACAACACAATTTTTGGTATCATATTGTTAAGAACATTATTTTGAACAACTTTTGTTCTACATTGCTTTTCAAAATATTTCTCCTTTTTCAGATATTAATTATCAGAGTTTTGAGTTCTGGCCCCTTGGAACCCCTAATTACGTACATGTAATATATGACTTACGTATGGTAATGTATAGATGAACAGCTGTACAATGAACATTTTTGCTTCTATATTTAATAACAAAATATTGTTCAGTAAAGAGTTATTGTAAGAAGACATTAGAGCCCTCTTGACCCCTAATTTGAGGGGCCAGCCCCTTTTTCTTGATTTCAAATGAAAGATCTTGTAAATATAAACATATTTTGTTTAACAAGTGTTCACAAAATGTTTACCGTTCTTGAGATATCTGTACAAATGTGTTTTAGGGGCCGACCCTTTAACTCCCTAATGGGGTCATAAACAAAAGCATTTAAGGTAGCATATTGTACAAAACATTATTTTGAACAACTTTTGTTTTACATTGCTTTTCAAAATATTTCTCCTTTTTCAGATATTAATTATCAAAGTTTTGAACTTCTGGCCCCTTGAAACCCCTAATTACGTAATATATGACTTAATTATGGTACTGTATAGATAAACAGCTGTACAATAAACATTTTTGCTTCTATAATTGATAACAAATAATTGTTCACTAAAAAGTTATTGCAAATAGACTTTAGAGCCCTCTTGACCCCTAATTTGAGGGGCCAGCCCCTTTTTCTTGATATCAAATGAAAGCCCGTGCAAATTGAAACAGCTTTTGCATTACATGTTTTAACAAAATATTTATGCGTCAAAAGATATAACGGAAAATGTGCGAAAATTTTGTGAAAAAATTTGGTGCTAATTTTCAGGTTCAGGCGAGCTTCTAGGCCTTGCGCATTTTTCGCAATTAGAAGCATAGAGGGAAATCTACAGACCTTCATCTACAATCCCTGCAAATTTCAAGCTTTTATCATGATTAGTTTAAGAGGAGATGCGTGGACAAAATGACCCTTAAAAATTTACAAAATCGTCCATATCTGAAACCGGAAGTGACGTAATCATTGGAAATTTTGATAATCAGTAGCGACATTAATGCTTTATAACTCGTAAAAATTTGGTGTAAATCGGTTGAATAGTTTCTGAGAAATACCGCTCCAAAAAAGTCAGAAAAAGAAAAAAAAGTATAATAACTAGAGCAAAGCTCGTTGCAAAGCAACGAGTGGGTCTTCCGTTAATGTCGGAAGTAAAGCTGGAAGTTCCTATAAGAAGCAAAGCTCTTGAACCAATAACAAGAGTTACTAAGATGAAAATATCTAATTGTTCCTGGTACGACTTAACAAAATCCGAATGATTTTAAGTACGACTTAACAAAAACCTTTCTGATTTCAAGAACGACTTAACAAAAAAAATCCGAATGTGTTCAAGTACGACTTAACAATTATTTTTGGTACGAGTTAATATTACTTTAAAACATTTCGCTATTTTTTAAACCAAGGATGCGGAATCAAAATATCCGGAAAAACTAATTTTTAAACCCCGATATCTCTGTAATGCATCGTCCAATTTTAAAACGGTTTTCAGTGTTAGATTCAGCTTAATAAGCTATACAAAACACATGTTCATTTTTGATTTGATAAAAAAATTCAATTTTTCGAAAAATTGATTCACTTCCGGATTCGACCAGAAGAGACAGATTTTCATTTTCAGCCTTATTACAGTGGTAAATCGACAAAATTATTACCATTGAAAATTCCAAGCCTCTATCTCAAAGCGTTTTCATGAAACATCGAAGTCATCAAAATGACTTTATTAAAATTTTATAAATGACGTAACGTAAAAACTGAAGTGACGTTTTCAAAGAAACTTTGGTGTCCAGGTAGCGTAGTGGACAATGCACTCGCTTTTCACCGCTGCGACCCGAGTTCGATCCCCGTGATCGACAGAGGTAGTATGTGATAGGGTATGGCGGTCGCCCGCTTGGACACGTGGGTTCTCTCCGGGTACTCCGGCTTCTTCCCACACCAATGACCCCCTCGCGCTAACATCCGTGCCAACGAGAGATATTAATATAAGTTGTAGAACTTGTTTATCAATCGTTGTAAAATAAATAAAGTTCAGTTTTTTTTTTTTTTTTTTTTAAACTTTGGAATTTTTGAGGCATAATAGTTGCACACAATCTCTAAAAGTTTCATTTCAATCGGTTGAAAACTTTTTGAGTTATAAAGCCGAAAAGGAGTCAGAAACAAAAGATGTCACCTTTGACCTTCCAAACTGTGTGCTTGTTGCACCATCAAATGTCAGAAACTTACCAATGTACAGTTTATTATATTTCTGTGAATATTTCCTATGTAAAATTAAAATGATTAAACATGCTATTCCATCTAACTGTGAAATAGTTTCTATGGTATCTGTCCATGGTGAATAGTCAACGAAAGTATTCACCGGCAGCATACGATTTCCCTTCTTTTTAAACTCGGAACACCTCTGATATAATCCGATCACAACATTAAATTCAAAGTCCGATAATTCTAATTTGTTAATAATCAAGAAATTCTGCATTGCCAACAAATAAAGTTTTCTTCAGAATAATAATTAAAATACCTATAGCTATTTACTGACTATTTGGATGACAGAAAGTTTATTGTCCCCCTCAACAGCAACTATTTCACTTGGCTTCGCCCCATGAAATAGTGGCTGTCTTGGAAGACAATAAACTTGCTATCATCCTCATACCCAGTAATTAGGTATATAATGTCCCATCCACATAAATTTCGAGTTATATAACCTCCCATTTGTAACCTGCAATTTCACAGTGTATAGTCAACACAACAGTCTTAGCCGCAAGTTTCACCATTCAATTCTCATGTACTTATTAAACATTAGGGGCCTTCATATTGCATACCAATTCCAACAAGGGAGATCCCTCTAATGATAATCATTAAAATTCATTTTATGAATCTTAGCAACACTCATAAGCCTTCAAGTACAGCATCTCTTAAGGTGGCTCAAAACACCTTGAAATATTTTCTCAATTGACAAATCAGCAGAAAATTACTTGATAATGATAGATATCATAATTGATAAGAAGTGTTTAAGTCAAATAGGCAAAAATGTGCAATTTTAAATGAACAAGTACATTTTTAAAAATTTAATTCAATAAACAGTAACAAAAGCTCTAGGCAGACTCGAACTCGAATGGTTTAGAAACCCAATACTTTAACCATTGAGCTATGACGATATACAACCCAATCGAACGATATGAAGAGTTCAACAAAACATTTAAATCGCCATCTTGTGACGTAGTGTCTTAAAAAGTATAAGTCTAGGTGTAGTGATGTACCTTAATTTACAAAAATATTAACAGGTACTTTATCCGAATCTGTCCCTTGCTTCCTTTAACTTAGTACATTTTATGAACAGATGTCTTGTCTTAGAATAAGAAAGCTAATGCAATTCTGAGAAAAAAGTATACTACATATTGACAATTCCATTGAGGTTTAATAAACATATGGCCATTTAAGTGAACCCACCATATTCAATTTCTTTTACTCAACACAGATTTACAGGGTTCTCCATAGTAAAACATCTTTACCTGACCTTTTAGAGGTCAATTATTTTTCAACCACCATTAATAAGAAACCTTATTCAATACAACATACATCTACATGATATTATCTTGATAAAAGCATCACATCACTTAGAAATACCCTTACATGTATACCCTCCCCCTATCTTTTGATTTTCATAAAAAGTCATGGTTTGAAATCTTTTACCTAATTCTATGAAACTTGTGGCAATTTCTTTGAGTCATTTCTCACACATATTTGAAAACAATCATTAATGATACTAAAATTTGATCTTTTTTGTTTCTTGAATGATTTGTAGCATATTAATAATTAAATAGACATGTATTCTTGCATGTGATTTTTTTTTTCCATGAAAAAAGGTAAGCTAACAATCATATTTATTGAATATCTAATCTATTCTGGTTTCTTGTCTCTTTTTAACCATGCTAAAACAGTAAGATCAACAAGTTCAACATCTGCCTTAAATAAAATTAAATTCAAACACACCCGGGTAGCTGGAGGCGGAGGAGAATTCCATTAAAAATGTTAAAATTTGACATGTTGTGTCTACTTTTTTTAATGCACATATACCTTAAAAGGGTAAAAAGAGATTGTTTCTTGCTCATTTCAAAAGTAATTATCATTGCAGGTGTTATTCAAAAGTCAAATGTACATTTACATATCCTACATGTAATCTTAATGGAGACAATTGGAAATAGTTGGGTGATTTTTCAATTATGTAAAGACATCTAAATATCTTTATAAAATAAAAAATGAAGGAAATATAATTGCATACTTTCATTGAAAAACAAATTTTCACAACAATCATATTTCTTTAAACAGCCTTAATTTTGTTTTTTATAATTTCTTATCAAACATGAACAAACCACAATAGGGCATGATGCTTTCTTAAAGTTCCATTATTGTTCATGCATTATCCGTTTTAATTTGAAATACCGGTAGATAGTCTGTAGAACACAAGGACTATGCATGTGGGTAGAGGTGACAGGTTAACCTCAAGAGCTGAAACCATACGAATCAACAGGTAAAAGTAATGTGGTAACAAGAGTTCGTTTTGAGCTGAAATGAAAAAAAAAAATTAGCTGAGTTAAAATACATGTACTTGTAATAGCTGTGCTTACACTAACATATACATAATGTTTTTGGAAAAAATAAACTGACCATGCAGTGTTATAAGTATGACATATCCAAATACATGACATTAACATTTAGGCAGTACAAAAACAAAAATGTGCATATCAAGTCATAATAACATAACATTAAAAAAATTTCTTGGGTGTAGACATATCAGATTGAGAGAGAGCGAGAGCAAGAGCAAGAGAGAGAGAGTTTGTTTTACTTGTAGTGCAACAGCAATATTTCAATTCATAAACTACAAAGGAATACATATATTACCAATCTGAACAGCGTCAAAGCATAAGCTTCTGCTACATGTATACCATGTTTTGTCAATTCTACTGGGGTTTTTTGCGAATAAATTTAGCGAGATTTTTTTTTTTTTTCTTATGAGTTATGTTTTGAAAACAATACTATGTATAATGCGCAGAAAATTCCAGGAACAATTTTACAAAGCTTTGGATTTTGGTTGCACATTGAAAAAATGAGGGATTGATAATAAGAGCATGCTCATTTTAAAATTCAATCCACTTTAGATTTCTTTTACAAGACCGAGATATTTTTGTCACAAAATTAAGTTGCCCTCTGACACTTTGCCAAGATAAAAAATTTGAGAGAGAGAGAGAGAGAGAGAGAGAGAGAGAGAGAGAGAGAGAGAGAGAGAGAGAGATCTCTAAGGCACATGCAGTAAAATTATTTACATACTATGTAGATGTGATATGCATGTAAAGCTTACCTAAAATGAATCAATATGTATAAAAGATAAACTAATCTCTCAAATTACAATGATTCTGTGAAATACTTATATCTTGAGAAGACTGTTTAATAGATATCATGGAACATTGACCTAAAATCTGAGCTTGATATAATACGAAATTTGAGACTTTTCATCTAGCACCCTGTTTTACATGCTCGTTACACAAGCAATAACCATTTATAACAGAGAGAGAGACAAAAGGTCTAATTTTAATTAGATTGAATAGTTACTATGTCAAATATATTTATTTAATTAAACACAAGCCTGAGTTTTTTAATTTATAAATTAAATGAAGGCGATATGGTAAAGATCTGCTATATTCAAATATTTAGGGCAAAGTTATCATCATGCAAACATGCACTCCAATTACAACATTCTATTCTTGTGTACCTTAAGACTCCCACCACTTTAAAATGCACTGTTTTACAGTGTGCGGTGTGTTGTTCAATACAAAGTAAGACATACATATACATAATAACAAATAGAAATTCAAAAGATGGTGTGAAAATACACTGGACATATAATATTCCGAGATTCCTCTTACTCTAACGCCCGCTTTTATATTGTGACGTACTTCAAAAGCGGAGGTTAGAGTCAGAGGAATCTCGGATTAGATTGAAAAGTGCAAATACTTTGAAAAGAAAAAGTCAATACGACATATCCTGTATTGAAACATACCTTTATGATCTGTCATACGTTAGTTGAGCTGAAATTTCCACTATCGATGTCTTGCAGGCCATGCTTCTTTTAAAAATGTAGACAAACCGCTATCAGCTGTTGTTAAAACATGGCGAGTTGACATGGGGAATCGTGCGATAATTATTTCGATTAAGACTAAAAAGACTATAATAAAAACTAACAACGTAATTATCGAACGAAATAAGGAAATTGTTTCGATAAACACTCTGATTAACATTTAAAAAAAGGAGTTCGGTTTTATGACCTGTACGAACGGTTTTCAGAAGGAGTTACTTTCAGTGTGAATTATGCACTATTTTTCAAACCAAAACACGGAATCAAAATTTCCGGAAAAATCAATATTTAAAACCCGATCTCTCTGCAATGCATCATCCGATTTTAAAACGAATTTCAGTTTTGTATTAAGCTTTGGAAACTCTACAATATGCACATAATTTTATGTTTTTTATATAGTTTCATGATCAGGACGAATTATTTTCAGTAGAAGTTATTTTCAGTGTGAATTTTGCACTATTTTTTAAACCAAGAACGCGGCATCAAAATTTCCGGAAAACTCAATTTTTAAACCCCGATTTCTCTGTAGTGCATCGTCCGATTTTAAAACGGATTTCAGTTTTAAATTAAGCTTAATAAAAGCTTTTTTGCTGCTTCATGATTAATATCAAATTATTGGTCAGAAAAAAGTTATTATAAAAAGACTTAGTAGCCCTCCTGACCCCTAATTTGAGGGGCCAGCCCCTATTTCTTGATATCAAATAAAAGTACTCATTAATATAAACATATTTTGTTCTACAAGAGTTCACGAATTGTAAACCGTTCTCGACATATCTAAACAAATGTGTTTTAGGGGCCGACCCTTTAACCCCTTACCGGGGCCACTAACAACCAAATTTTTGGTATCGTATTGTTCAGAACATTATTTTGAACAATTTTTGTTCTACATTGCTTTTCAAAATATTTATCCTTTTTCAGATATTAATGATCAAAGTTTTGAATTCTGGCCCCTTTAAACCCCTAATTACGTAATATAAGACTTAAGTATGGTACTATATAGATAAACAGATGCACAATGAACATTTTTGCTTCTATAATTTATAACAAATAATTGTTCAGTAAAAAGTTATTGTAAGAAGACATTAGAGCCCTTTTGGCCCCTAATGTGAGGGGCCAGCCCCTTTTACTTCATATCAAATGAAAGGTCTCGAAAATATAAACATATTTTGTTTTACAAGTGTTCACGAAATGTTAACGGTTCTTGAGATATATGTACAAATGTATTTTAGGGGCCGACCCTTTAACTCCTAAATGGGGTCATAATCAAAAACATTTAAGGTTGCATATTGTACAGAACAATTTTTTGAGCAACTTTTGTTCTACATTGCTTTTAAAAATATTTCTCCTTTTTCAGATAATAATGATCAAAGTTTTGAACTTCTGGCCCCTTGAAGACCCTAATTACGTAACATATGGCTTAAATATGGTACGGTATAGATAAACAGCTGTACAATGAACATTTTTGCTTTTATAACTAATAACAAATTATTGTTCAGTAAAGAGTTATTGTAAGAAAAATTTAGAGCCCTCTTGGCCCCTAATTTGAGGGGTCAGCCCCTTTTTGTTGATACCAAATGAAAGCCCTTAAAAATTAAAACAACTTTTGCATTACATGTTATAACAAAATATGTACACATCGAAAGGTATTACAGAAAATGTGCAAAAATTTCGTGAAAAATTTTGATGCTAATTTTCAGGTTCAGGCGAGCTTCAAGGCCTTGAGCAATTTTCATAATTGGAAGCATGGGGGTACATCTACAGACATTTATCTACAATCCCTGAAAATTTTAAGCTTCTTCCTTGATTAGTTTCGGAGGAGATGCGTGGACAAAATGACCCTTAAAAATTTACAAAATCGTCTATATCTGAAACCGGAAGTGACGTCATCATTTGAAAATTTGATAATATGTAGCGACGACGTTGTTCTATCACTCCTGAAAATTTCGTGCAAATCGGTTGGGTAGTTTTTGAGAAATGACGCTCCAAAAGGTCAGAAAAAGAAAAAAAAGAATAATAAGAACTAGAGCAAAGCTCGTTGCAAAGCAACGAGTGGGTCTTCCGTTAATGTTGGAGGTAAAGCTGGAAGTTCCTGTAAGAAGCAGAGCTCTTAAACCAATTACAAGAGTAACTAAAATATAAAAGATGAAAAAAATCGAGTTATTCCTGGTACGACTTAACAAAATACGAATGATTTTAAGTACGACTTAACAAACATCTTTCCGATTTCAAGAACGACTTAACCAAAAAAATCCGAATGTGTTTAAGTACGACTTAACAATATTTTTGGTACGAGTTAATTTCACTTTAAACATTACGCTATTTTTTAAACCAAGGACGCGGAATCAAAATTTCCGGATTTATCAATTTTTAAACCCCGATATCTCTGTAATGCATCGTCCGATTTTAAAACGGGTTTCGGTTTTAAATTAAGCTAGATAAAAGCTTCTTTGCTACTTTATGATTAATATCAAATTATTGGTCAGAAAAGAGTTATTATGAAAAGATTTAGTAGCCCTTCTGGCCCCTAATTTGAGGGGTCAGCCCCTTTTTCTTGATATCAAATAAAAGGTCTCGCTAATATAAACATATTTTGTCCTACAAGTGTTCATGAATTGTAAACCGTTCTCGAGATATCTGTACAAATGCGTTTTCGGGGCTTACCCTTTAACCCCTTACCGGGGCCACTAACAACAAAATGGCTGGTATCATATTGTTAGAACATTATTTTGAAGAACTTTTGTTCTACATTGCTTTTAAAAATATTTCTCCTTTTTCAGATATTAATGATCAGAGTTTTGAGTTCTGGCCCCTTGAAACCCCTAATTACGTAATATATTACGTAATATATGACTTAGGTATGGTAATGTATATATGAACAGCTGTACAATGAACATTTTTGCTTCTATAATTAATGACAAAATATTGTTCAGTAAAGAGTTATTTATAAGAAGACATTAGAGCCCTCTTGACCCCTAATTTGAGGGGCCAGCCCCTTTTTCTTGACATCAAATAAAAGGTCTTGTAAATATAAACATATTTTGTTTAACAAGTGTTCACAAAATGTTTACCGTTCTTGAGATATCTGTACAAATGTGTTTTAGGGGCCGACCCTTTAACTCCTAAATGGGGTCATAAACAAAAACATTTAAGGTAGCCTATTGTACAAAACATTATTTTGAACAACTTTTGTTCTACATTGCTTTTAAAAATATTTCTCCTTTTTCAGATATTAATGATCATAGTTTTGAACTTCTGGCCCCTTGAAACCCCTAATTACGTAATATATGACTTAAGTATGGTACTGTATAGATAAACAGCTGTACAATGAACATTTTTGCTTCTATAATTGATAACAAATAATTGTTCACTAAAAAGTTATTGCAAATAGACTTTAGAGCCCTCTTGGCCCCTAATTTAAGGGGCCAGCCCCTTTTTCTTGATATCAAATAAAAGCCCGTGCAAATTGAAACAGCTTTTGCATTACATGTTTTAACAAAATATTTATACGTCAAAAGATATTACGGAAAATGTGCGAAAATTTTGTGAAAAAATTTGGTGCTAATTTTCAGGTTCAGGCGAGCTTCTAGGCCTTGCGCATTTTTCGCAATTGGAAGCATGGAGGGAAATCTACAGACATTCATCTACAATCCCTGCAAATTTCAAGTTTTTATCATGATTAGTTTCAGAGGAGATGCGTGGACAAAATGACCCTTAAAAATTTACAAAATCGTCCATATCTGAAACCGGAAGTGACGTAATCATTTGAAATTTTTATAATCAGTAGCGACATTGATGCTTTATAACTCCTAAAAATTTGGTGTAAATCGGTTGAATAGTTTCTGAGAAATAACGCTCCAAAAAAGTCAGAAAAAGAAAAAAAAGTATAACTAGAGCAAAGCTCGTTGCAAAGCAACGAGTGGGTCTTCCGTTAATGTCGGAAGTAAAGCTGGAAGTTCCTGTAAGAAGCAAAGCTTGAACCAATAACAAGTGTAACTAAAATAAAAAGATGAAAAAATCGAATTATTCCTAGTACGACTTAACAAAATCCGAATGATTTTAAGTACGACTTAACAAAAACCTTCCTGATTTCAAGAACGACTTAACAAAAAAAAATCCGAATGTGTTCAAGTACGACTTAACAATAATTTTTGGTACGAGTTAACTTTACTTTGAACATTACGCTATTTTTTAAACCAAAGACGCGGAAACAAAATTTCCGGAAAAATCAATTTTTAAACCCCGATATCTCTTTAATGCATTGTCCGATTTTAAAACGGGTTTCAGTGTTAGATTCAGCTTGATAAGCTTTATAAAACACATATTCATTTTTGATTTGATCAGAAAATTCATTTTTTCGAAAAATTTGTTTCACTTCCGGTTTCGACCGGAAGTGATGGATTTTTATTTCCAGCCTTATTGCACATGTAAATTGCCAAATTCATAACCACAGAAAATTTCAAGACTCTATCTTAAAGCATTTTTGAGAAATGTCGCGGACAAAATGACTTTTTTAAAAGTTTAAAAATGACGTAACGTCAAAACGGAAGTGACGTTGTTATGGAAACTTCAATATCTTTGAGGCATTATAATTGCACATAATCCCTGAAAGTTTCCTTTAAATAAGTTGAAAACTTTTTGAGTTATGAAGCCAAAAAGGAGTCAGAAAAAAAAGAAAAAGAAAAAAAACTAGAGCAAAGCTCGTTGCAAAGCAACGAGTGGGTCTTCCGTTAATGTCAAGAGAAAAGCTAGAAGTACCTGTAAGAAGCAGTCTTCTTAAGCCAAGAACAAGAGTAACTAAAACAATAAGAAAAAAATTGAATAATTCTTGGTACGACTTAACAAAAATACGATTGATTTTTAGTACGGCTTAACAAAAACCTTTCCGATTTCAAGAATGTCTTAACAAAATAAACCCGAATGTGTTCATGTACGACTTGACACGATTATTTTTGGTACGAATTATTTTTTTAAACCAAGAACGCGGAATCAGTATTTCCGGAAAAATCAAATTTCAAACCCCAATTGTGCATGGTCCGATTTTAAAACGAATTTCAGCGTTAGATTAAGCTTAAAACGTTCTTTGTTTTTGCTAAATGAAAAATATCAAATTATTGCTTATAAAAAAGTTATCATGAAAAGACTTACTAGCCCTTTTAGCCCCTAATTTGAGGGGCCAGCCCTTTTTCTTTATAACAAATAAAAGGTCTCGCAAATGTAAACATTTTTTGTTCGCATGTATTCACAAATTGTTAAACGTTTTCGAGATATCTGAACAGCTGTGTTTTAGGGACCGACCCTTTAACTCCTTATCGGGGCCACCAACAAAAAATTTTAATTGCCATATTGTTAAGAACATTATTCATAACATTTTGTGTTCTACATTGTTTTTCAAAATATTTCTCCTTTTTCAGATATTAATGATCAAAGTTTTAAACTTCTGGCCCCTTGAAACCCCTAATTACGTAATATATAACTTAGCTATGGTACTATAAAGATAAACAGCTGTACAGTTAACATTTTGCTTTTATAATTAATAACAAATTTTTGTTCAGTAAAGAGTTATTGTAAGAAGATTTTAGAGCCCTCTTGGCCCCTAATTTGAGGGGCCAGCCCCTTTTTCTTGATATCAAATTAAAGGTCTTGCAAATATAAACATATTTAGTTCAACAAGTGTTCACAAAGTGTTAACCATTCTCGAGATATCTATATAAATGTGTTTAAGGGGCCGACCCTTAAAATCCTTAGTGGGGCCATCATCAAAAATTTAAGTTGGCATATTGTACAGAACATTATTTTGAGCAACTTTTGTTCTACATTGCTTTTCAAAATGTTTCTCCTTTTTCCGATAAAAATGATCAAAGTTTTGAACTTCTGGCCCCTTGAAACCCCTAATTACGTAATATATGACTAAGCTATGGTACTGTATAGATAAACAGTTGTACGATAAACATTTTTGCTTCTATGATTGATAACAAATTGTTGTTCAGTAAAAGGTTATTGTAAGAAGACTTTAGAGCCCTCTAGGCCCCTAATTTGAGGGGCTAGCCCCTTTTCCTTTATATCAAATTAAAGGTCTTGCAAGAATAAACATCATTTGCATTACATTATTTCACAAAATATGTATACATTAAAAGATATTTCAGAAAATGTTCAAAAATTTCAAGGAAAAATTTGGTGCTTATTTTCAGGTTCAGGCGAGCTTCGAAGCCTTGCATAATTTTCATAAGTGAAGGCAATGGGGTACATCTACATACATTTATCTACAATCCCTGAAAATTTCAAGCTTCTATCTTGATTAGTTTCGGAGGAGATGCGTGGACAAAATGACCCTTAAAATTTTACAAAATCGTCCATTTCTGAAACCGGAAGTGACGTCATTAATTTAAATTTTAATAACCTCGAGTATTTATGATACCAAATAAGTTTTGAAAATTTCGTGGAAATCGGTTGAATAGTTTTTGAGATATAAGCCACAAAAAAAGTCAGAGGAAGAATAATAATAATGAAAAAGAATCCGAAGAAAAACAATAGGGTCTTCCGTTGGAAACGGAAGACCCTAATAATAATAAAAAGAAACCGAAGAATAACAAGAGGGTCTTCCGTTGGAAACGGAAGACCCTAATAATAAAGAAAAAGAAACCGTAGAATAACAAGAGGGTCTTCCGTTGGAAACGGAAGACCCTAATAAAGAAAAAGAAACCGTAGAATAACAAGAGGGTCTTCCGTTGGAAACGGAAGACCCTAATAAAGAAAAAGAAACCGTAGAATAACAGAAGGGTTTTCCGTTGAAAACGGAAAACCCTAAATAGAACTACTTAACTGATCATACATAAACATATTACACCACCACAAAAAAAATGAAAATTTTCCTGAATTTTATGACAGTCTTAATGGCACAATTTCATTTATGAGACTTATTACAATGTCCACGATCTTCGTTCACTGTGGGAAAGCACCTCCAAGTAAAGATTGTCATTTAGGGAAAGAACTCTTTTTCTCGCCAGAGAACACAGCTTTTTGTAATTGTACAATTTGAGCTTCCTGTCTGTCTCCTTTTCTTTAATTATCCCCTGTTTTGCTGACAAAGGAAGACACAGGAAATTTTACTCACACAGTAGTACAGATCTGGATGACATTAGGGATGAAGAGTTGATGACACCATCCGTTTCAAGGGAAAGGGCCGTTAGTCCCAACCCTGCAACTTTTGATCCGGTGTCATGGTTTCCAAACCTAAAGGTGACCAAGTGTGGATCGGCTTCTCAAGAGAAATGTGAAATGGTGCGACCCCAGACCAATTTGTCATTCCTTGGGGCAGCAGTGGCATGGCTCCAAACTACAAGACATTTCGTGCCCCATCTAAACTAAAATGGTTTTCTGATAAGTCCATGTATGAAGCTAAACTAGTCACAGGAGGTTCAGAATTGGTGGAACCGGTCAAGGATGGAAGCTTGCAGTGGCGTTTAGGAAACATAGAGCAATGGCATTAGCATGGAAGAAACTGACTGGCTTGCTACCGCTTCCTGCGCAAAGAAGTGGTTTGTCTACAAGGGAGGCCAGGCTAGGGCCTCTGAATCTGCCAGTTCTACGAGAATTGATGTACTGGAAATACTGGCTGGCTCGTGGGCAGAAGTGTCATCGCCCAGAAAAATTGCATGTGGCGCTACGAGACCGACAAGAATCATTTTATGGCAAAAGTTGGCACTTCCTCTTGCTGGCCTGAAAGTATAGCAGAATCATCTAACTGATGTTCAATGGTAAGGGACTCTTCAGCTGGCAGTCCATGGTAAAGGGCCCTCTTGTTGCTCGTCAATGGAGAGAAAATCCTCCATCTAGCAAGTTTTTGCGGCAGAACTTCTTGGGTGACCTGGAACGGAAGGAAGATCGTTAGAATGACACGCACTCGATTACTTTGACGGAACATAGGCTGTGGGCAGGTTCCCTTCTTGATGCTTTGAAAGTGCTCTGAAACCACAGCAAGGACAACATGCAGAGATTTCGTTTCTTATGAAGAGGCAACATGATCATAGAGGGGGTTTCTGAAAAAATAGATCATGGAACAGGGATTTAGACTTTCTCATGACTGAAGAGAGAATTGGGGGATTTCGAGCCGCCTCTGGAGTCAGGGTGATGTAGATACTGATCACTCCCACACTCCAGACTGATGGTCTTTTGCTGGTAATCACTTGTGAGGTCAGGTCTGGGAGAACTCTCGGTCTCTCTTGCTATCATCCTCAGGCTCCTCACTGCAATTTGACACAGATTTCTCCTTGAGGTCAATGAGGGAGAATTGGCCGCATCCCATCCCTGTTCTATTTCCTTCATACGCCGCTTTCTGAGCTGATTCACCCTGATCAATCTCATCGTTTCTGTCCTAGCCCACACAGCCGCATCAGCCCTCCAAGAATTAAGCACGATGAACCTCAGGTAATCCTTTGGGTACATATCTCGGAGAAGAAATCTTCTGTGCCATGTGACTGTCTGTAACATGCACTCTAAAATCACTCATCCGCCGGGCGACTTCTTTTTTTTCATTTTGGAGAGCCAGATAGCACACAGGACAAGCATCCGTTCATGAGGCCTGGAATTCAGATGCTTTTTCCAGTCTCTATTGGATTTAAATTTCTCTCGGCACAGCTAGCAGGTAAATTACTGAAAACGAAAACTAATGATACATCATTTTATAAGCATATAGAAATGTTGATAAGATGACAATAAGAGTCAGAATACGTCTGCATGTCGATGAGTGAAGCGGTACGTCAAACAACATGTTCCATACAGAGAACAATGTGTATGGGGTAGTGTCTAAACACGAATGGTAATTCAGAACATGTTTACATTAATATTGTGGTAAATCAAGCTTATGAATGATTTTATGACAGGTAAACAAGGAAATAATTGAACACGACATGAGGCATTTTAACTAGAATTGCATGTTTGATGTAATACACGATGGAATATTAATAGAAATATTTAATTGATCATACATAACAGTTCCAATGTCCCGCAAGCATAGGTTGCGCACTTCTTTTTGTCTTCTCCTACGAGATTAGAACATTGTTTCAAAATCAACTGTATTTCGTAGACATTGAGGCGTATTGATATTGAAAATAAAGTGATAGTTGTACGAATGTTCAGGTCCTATACAATGAGAGCAAGGTGATGGAAAACAGCTCAATATTTAAGTGAAACAACTATTTGTCTTCGTTAAATGTGGATCTCTAATAACACCAATGTTAAATCCGTTCTTCTTTAGGTATCGGCATATACCTTGACGAATATTGAATTAGGTTTTTTTTCTTATACAGTTTTCCATTTTATTCAATCGTACATTACTGACGAAATCCTCCAGTACCCCCGATAGATCTTTTTTTTTTAGTGTAAAAAAATTTCTGTTCACTGCACGTTCATGCAAAAACACATTCAAACTGTTCACACTGAAATATGCGGGGGGGGGGGTCTTTCAGTTTCTTTTTTTTCTTTTCTTTTTAATTTTGCACGAGTTATTTTTTGTAAATCGACTTATTGATTGTTGTTGTTAAGCATACAGGAATCTTTTTTTTTCATTCCTTTAATTAGGTGTCGTAAAAGAAAGCACTTTGGAGACTCAGTGGTATCAGATAATTACAAATGTTTGAAAGATAAGTATTCAATATTATTACAAACTCTGACATTGATATCCTTATCAACATTTGAACAATTGTTTAAATTTTATTAACTTATTGATTGTTTTATGTCATTGTTTGTAACTTCTTATTATATATCCTAACACTAAGTATTTACTAGAGTCAGACGTGGCGTAACCAAATACGCAATCAACTGCCAATATCAGTATCGTGAGTTCGATAATCGATCGCCGCTCAAACTGATTTTTGTCTAAACACATGTCTTGCTCTTGTTCGGCAAAGTATGCTTACATGTACTCCAAATCCTTTGTGTGCTATGCGAAAATAGAGGAGTATTGAATATAAAGCGACAAATAAAACTGATAGGAGGCATGATAATATAGTTTCTGATCTAGATCTAAATTAGTTTAATAAATGTACCTTCTAATATTCAAAAAGTTAAGAACTTAGATTTTTAAAGGTCACCTGAGTAAACTCAGGTGACCTATTGCTATCCGTTTTCGTCCGTCGTCGTGCGTTAACGATTTTACATTTTTACTTCTTAAAAACTACAAGGCTGATTGTTATCATTTTTGGTGTGAGGCATCTCTATGGTAAGAGGAATCTTAATTGTAAAATTGCTGGTTCTACCCTTCCCGAGGCGCCACAGGTTGGTCCAAATATTAAAAAAAAAAAGCCAAATTCTCAAAAATCTTCTTCTCTACTTCCACACATGTGAGGAAAAAACTGTTTGCATAGTTATGATGTCCATGAAGCCTTCTACCAAAATTGTGAAATTGATGGTCCCTGGGTCAGGGGTTCTTGCTCTAGGGTGGGGCCAATATGGTGATATAGTAAAAATGTATTAAATCTTAGAAAATCTTCTTCTCTACTCCCATATATATTTGTTAAAAACAAATTTATGATTATGATGTCCATGAAGCCCTCTGCCAAAATTGTGAAATGTATGACCCCTGGGTCAGGGGTTCAGGCTCGAGCTCTAGGGTGGGCCCAATGTGGCCATACAGTGTATAGTAAAAATGTATTAAATCTTTAAAATTCTTCTTCTTTACTCCCATATATATTTGTAAAAAACTAAATACATGATTATGATGTCCATGAAGCCCTCTACCAAAATTGTGGAATCCATGGCCCCTGGGTCAGGGGTTCTGGCTCTAGGGTGGGGCCAATGTGGCCATATAGTAAAAATGTATTTAATCTTAGATCTTCTTCTCTTCAGCAATATATATTTGTAAAATCTAAATACATTATTATGATGTCCATGAAGCCCTCTACAAAAATTGTGAAATTCATGACCCCTGGGTCAGGGGTTCAGGCTCTAGGGTGGAGCCAATATGGCCATATAGTAATAATGTATTAAATCTTAGAAAATCTTCTTCCCTTCTCCCATATATATTTGTTAAAAACAAATTTATGATTATGATGTCCATGAGACCTCTGCCAAAATTGTAAAATTCATGACCCCTGGGTAAGGGGTTCAGGCTCCAGGGTGGAGCCAATATGGTCATCTAGTAAAAATGTTTTAAATCTTAAAAAAATCTTCTACTCTACACCTACACATGTGGGCAAAAAACTGAATACATGGTTATGATGTCCACTAGTCCTCTACCTAATTTGTGAAATTCATGACCCCTGGGTCAGGGGTTAAGGACATGGGGGGGAGCAATATAGTGTTGATGCATATAATGTTTAAAAATTTTCTTCTCTATTCTCACACATCTGTATAAAAAACTGACTTATAATTATATCTACCAGGAAGTCCTTTATTGAAAATTTTAATTTTCAAGTCCCCTGAAGTACGGACTTTGACTCTAGGGCAGGGCCAAAATGGATGTATAGGTGTTAATGCATATAATGTTAAAAAATATATTCTTTACTCCCACACACCTGAAAGGAAAAACTGAATTCATGATTTTGTGGACTGATCTCTAAGTGTTTATTTATAAGAAGGGGGGGCATATTACTTTGCTGCTGTCTGTCGGTCGGTCGGTCAGTCCACCAACAGTTTCCGTTCATTTTCTTCGCAGAGGATGAACATATTGAAATGAAATTTGGTATACAGGTTTATCATGATAATATCTAGGTCAAGTTTGATATTAGGTACAATCGAGCAATTTGCGACAGAGTTGTGGCCCTTTGACTTAGAAAAATTCCAGTTATTTGCAGTTTCCGCTCATTTTCCTCGCAGAGGATGAACATATTGAAATGAAATTTCAATATTTGGTATGATAGAGCAATTTTTGACAGAGTTTTGCGCCTTTGACTTAGAAAAATTCCACATATTTGCAGTTTAAGTTCATTTTCTTTGTGGGTGTTTCTAAAGCCCTTTTCACAATTGGCGCACGACCACTTTACACCACTTTGCGATCGAAATTGTTGAGCTTTGCACGAGCTCTCGCAAACGTTGCACGGGCCCTCGCTTACGTTGCACGAGCTCTCGCATTCGTTGCATAAGTTTTACTGGTCGCATGAAGTCTCCTCTGAATAGTGGACATGCACACTATTCAGACGCGACCCAACGCGATCCAAATTATCGCAGTGCAACGCACGAACATTAGTACGAACGTTTTACAACGTTTTGTGTACTCGCAAGAGTGATACACGATTTATGAAGATCATAAAAAAAATCGCTGGTGTTTATGCGTCTGTTTTGCGTATTCCATGTAATCTTGCAACGTTTTACTATCATTGCACCAATTATCAGCCTCAATATGATATGCTTTGCTATTAGTATATATACCCTGTATAAGTATCTCTGTTTCAGAACAAAATTAACAATACTCATGTATTGCATGATGGTAACATTAATGCAATACACGTTTTATTCTACCAAGCAACATATGATTACACAAAATACGTTGAGTTCTCATAATGTTTTACTTTTCAACAGTTGCAACATTAACGTCGTGATTGTTTGATTTCCCATGCAACTGTCTCACTTTTCTTTCATAAATCATAGATAGTTAAGTTGGTTCTGAGATATAAAGAGAATCATAATGATTACATATTTTTGATTTAATCATATTTGTTTACATCGTATGCTCATATATACTTTTTCATTCCTATGATATCCCCCTGTCCCGTGACTTTCTAGACCAATCAGATATAATAGAATAATCATATTGAGGTATAATAATAAATGCTGGGTAGTGAAGAAATACCATCAACTCAAGATCATAACAATTTTGTAACGAACGTTGCAATGACCAAAATGACCTCCGAAAAACAATTCACACTATGCGCCAAGTCACTCGTGCATGACGAGACTTAAAGTTTCCGCAATGTCGGAAAACACAAACTTTAAGAAAATTATTTAGGGAAGCTAGAATATCGTTGTATTCAAAAAAACTTTTGCTGTGAGTCACGACGTGCCCCAAATATTATTTTGAAAACACGGTTAGAAATTTCCTGAAGCTAGAACGTTTTCTGTTAGGTATACCTATGTACACATCCTAACAACTGAATTAAGTAAATCAAAAGTTTTGGGGCGTTATGTCACCTTTTTTTAACTCTAAGATTATTCAATTTAAAATATATATTTTGCAAAAAAAAAAGAGTTGGCATAATTTTCATAGGGCTTTCTTTTTCTACTTACCTGTTTACCATTGTTTTGTTTGGGTTGTTTTATCTGCTGGTACTCATTATACACATTTTTATCTACTATACAACCATAATAAGCAGCATTATGCTATCTTTTATCCACTTTTAAGATAAGCACCTTATTCAAAATTGCATTGAATAAAATCATACATGTATGTCATAATTATGTGTACCTTATAGAGAAGGCTTACATAAGCATTGCCTGCTGAATAATCCATTTATGTAATATCTTTATATAGTAAAATATTTTCAAGTCAGATCAATTGCATAGAGATATTTTCTATCTTACATTTAGTATTTGTCCATGGAAAAACAATAGCTTAACATCAGTTAATAGAGCGAGTGTTGTTATTTTGTCACCATAAAGCGCGCTCCCGTGTACAGCAAGACGAGTATGCCAGCAAGGACAAAAAGACAAACAATGGTCGTCTTTATAGTGCTAACAGATTTGCCATGATGCCTCCTATCTTCGCATTCTTTTTTGTCAAAACCTAGAATATGATCAGAATGTATATAAAATGTATTATCTATGCTTGCATTGTATTTTCTATCTATCTATCTATCTATCTATCTATCTATCTATCTATCTATCTATCTATCTATCTATCTACCATCTATCTCATACTTTTGTAAATAGTTTCTGTGTAAAATAACAACGAATAAACATGCTACATGTACTGTATCTAACCGTGAAAAAAGCTTTCGTGTGATCGGCCTATGGTGACGAGTAATCAAAACTATTCACCTGCGGCATTCGATTTCCCTTGTTTTTTAACTCGGAAGACCTCTGTTGTAATCCGAGTCGCTACGTTAAATTCAGTGTCTAATAAATTTATCATTAAAAAAAATCTGCATCGCCGACAAATAAAGTGTTCTTCGGTATGATAAAATACCTATTTACTGTCTTTTCGGACGATAGCAAGTTTATTGTCCCCCTCGACAGCAACTATTTCCCTCGGATTCACCTCGTAAAATATATAGTTGCTACAACGTATAGTGTGGGACAAGAAGCATCCTCATAGCCAGTATACCGATTTTAGTCTTAAATGTCACTTCCTAGCAAACAGTTTTTGGGCGACGTTATGAAAATAATAAATGTTTCCGTTCAATTTTTCTTTTCACATGTAAATCAGATGCTAGCGACAATATATAGTGAACATTTATTTTTAAGACTCGTTTAAGTTTTTTTCTTTTATTTAATATGTGTTTTTTCTTTCAATTAAATAATAAAGTCTCTGAATTTACCTAAGTCAGTGCCTGCGGATGTTGATTGGTTCACATGGGTTTTCTTTTTTGTTCTTTTGTCGTTATTCCCTAATATTGTCTTTCTTAAAATGTCAACGGTATACAGCCCATTCCTTTCTATAAAAAAACAACGATATAAAATCAGCAAAATATCTGTACTGCTTAATTACGACTCAATTTAACTTCAGAAAGAGAAATGTGACATATGTTAAATGTCAAACATTCGAACTTAAAGCTGTTTGGTCCGACTTTTCGGTAATTACAGTATCAATTTATTTTTTTTTTTCATACAAATCATTTATCTTAGAAAGTTATGGATTTTCTCCTATTTACACCAGCAGAATCAGTCTCCTTTCAAAGTTAGAAATATTCAAATTAAATAAAAATAATTTGGGCAAACGAAAAAACAAACCAAAATGCTTCACGGGAATGTTTAGAAGAGGAAACCGCTTGGTTGCGTCATCCAATTGATTAGGGTTATTCAACCCGCATGCTATGCTTTGATTGTAAAGAAAGCTTTAAGCAGACTTTAGAAATAATTGCGAACAAAACGTACACATGTATATTTGTAATTTGTCTGATCATTTCGACCTGTATTTAAAGCGATGTCAAATTCGTAATACAACTATACCCGTCCCGTCGTCAGGGGTGAAATTTAACATGAGGCGAAATAACGAGGTACCTTTTAATGTCGTTTGTTTTGTTAGCAAATTTTATACGTTTTTTTCTTCATTGAAATTTGGCATAATTGACGGGCAAAACTACTGCAATGTCTATTATTATACATATACTAAGCATAGCCATCGTTTAAAAGCGTGCATAAATTTGATATAAATTCAGACCAAGCAGCTTTGAAAATAACATACCTTGATTTGCATTGTAACAACCAAGTGCGTGATGACAATCATTTTCTTCGCACACGCATATCATCTGGCAGTGTTTCCCATATAAAGGATAGGGACATCGACTCTCACAGTGCTGCCCGTGGTATCCTATATTGCAGGCTAAAAATTGGTTTGACATGAGCAACTAAAACAAGAGGCCCATGGGCCATATCGCTCACCTGAGGAACAATAGGTATGATAAAATCAGCCTAATGGAGTCATAACAGAAACTATCTAGACAATGTAGTATAATACATGTAGATCCTGTATAAATAAATATAATTTTTTTCTACTGGATATTCTAATGTTTATTATCATTAGTCACCTTTCTATCAGGATGATTTTATAGTAATAACACATGTTTAGCATTGCAGCTCTAAAAAAGGTCCTAAACAATTGTTTATAAATGGGATATAAACATACATCAAACTCTGAACCCCTTGTGAGACCCAATCGTCAAGAAATTGTCAAGGAGCCAAAATCTAAACAATATTAAATAATCACCTGGCAGAAGATTTTTTAAAGATTTACTCTAAATATTCCTTTGTAAACATTCCACCCCAATTGTTGTCCCACCCTACCCCCAGGAATCATGATTATTACATTTTCGAATCTACACTACATGAGGATGCTTTCAAACAGCTTCGAATTCATACTTCCTGGCTAATTAGTTTCTGAGAAGACGATTCTTAAAGATTTACTATATATATTCCTACATAGAAATTCGATCATAGATATTTTGGCCCCACTCTACCCCTTGGGGCTATTGATTTTCACAACTTTAAATTTGCACTACCTGAAAATGCTTCCACACTAGTTTCAGCTTGCCTGGCTAATTAGTTTCTGAAGACGATTTTTAAAGATTAACTCTAAATATTCCTATGTAGAAAGTTAACCCCCCCCCCCCCCTCCCCATTGTGGATCCCACCCTACCCCTGGAGGTAATGATTTCCTAAACTTTAAATATACACTACCTGAGAATGCTTCCACAAGTTTTAGCTTTTCTGGCCTAACGGGGTTTTTTACCGGAATTTTTAAAGATTTACTCTATATTTTCAAATATAAAAAGTCACCCCCCCCCCCCCTATTTTGGCCTCATCCTACCCCCGGGGGTCATGACTTTCACAGCTTTGAATTTACAATATTTGAGGATGCTTCCACACAAGTTTCAGCTTTCCTGGCCCAATGGTTCTTGAGAGGAAGATTTTTGAAAAATTCTCGAAAATTGTCATTAATTCTTAATTATCTTCTTTTGTAGGCGAGCTTGGTCCTTACTTTTCACAACTTTGAATTCCAATAAGCTAAGGATGCTTTGTGCTAAGTGGTTCTCAAGAAGATGTTGAAAATGTGAAAAGTTTACAGACGAACAGACAGACGAACGACAGACAGATGTGATCAGAATAGCTCACTTGAGCTTTCAGCTTATGTGAGCTTACAAATCAACACTTTCACGAGGTCAAATAAAGTCATATAATTATATAATATTTAGATTTTTGAAATGACCATTATATATTGTGCAGGAAATCATTTTTTATCAACAAACCCGCTGTGTCCTACTTCTTGCACCCCATTTGCACACCATAATGATAAATTCGCAACAAAAACTACATTCATGCTTCGGACAAATAATACATGTTGGTTTAGTTTAATTTTATGATGAATTTACGGCTTTTAATGCATCATCAGAAATATTTAACAAATTATTTTATTCTAGGCAAGGTATTCATGAGAGCAACCGCTTTTTCATTTTTTGTACCATGTCTTCTTGAAGGGAGCCATGCCCTTTATTCGGAAAAATGAAAATGACTTTAATCAAGTAGTTCTGGAGCAAAAAATGAGAAGTTTACGACAACATTAAAAACAACAACGATGACCGACAATTAATGATTTTAATAATAAAATTTCGCTTAAGGATCTTCAGCACCCCGTGACCTCTGCCTTTTGTGACAGTATTTCACAGCATGGCGAATTGATCGCATTGTGAAATAACTTAAATCTTTCGTATTTGGTGTCAATCTCTGTGCGATGGGTGTAGCTTCGATTACAAACCCCGATTTCGACTACTGCAGGGGTTTTTTTTTCATGGATACATATAGTGGTAGAATTTTAACAGTCAATTCACCCCCCCCCCCCCCCCCCAAATAATTTTTATTCTGTTATTTTTAAGCCAACCACATGCTAGATATTCATATCTTTAAGTAATTCAGGAAAATGTGATTATATGTTCTCAAAACTTTACATACAAATGCCGTGCTATGATGCATATTGTTAAAGATACGCTTTAAAATACTGTAAACAGAAAATATCTGAAATGAAATTCATGTATGATTTAAACTCACGCGTACAAGATTTCAGTTCAGCATTCCAAATATGTCCACTGCAACAGAAAGTGTTATTCCCCCTAAATATAAAGTTACACATTTTACAAAAACAAAATGCATTAACTTGGCCGGTCATGCAATTCTCACGCATTACTTAAAATCATTAATCAAAAAGTTTATAATATCTAACATTGTTTCATAAACATTCAGGTTGGTTATAACAGAATTCATGGCTTATCTCACTTACTATGTATGAAAACTATTAGCAGTAAAGTGAAAAAGATCGAAAATATACTTACCCTTCGCATTTACGACAGTGGCAAATGCCTGTCTCAAAGAGGACAACAATAACAGCGATCAGTATCTTCATTGTTATGAATGATGATATCGACTATTGTTGTTCACTATTTATATCATAAGTGACAATTGAATTTTCGTTATCCGGTGCCATTGGTGACTAAAAACTAGAACAGGAAATCTATTGATTAAATACAGAGCCCATAAAATTTATAAGATTGGTATCACATATTATTAAAGTTTATTTTTGTAGAGAGAAACATTTTATTTTTATCATGCATATAGGAATGTGTTTTACGGGTCGTGTAAGTTGTAAAGCTTTCTTTTATTGATTCAAAAGTCAATCGTGTTTATCTTTGCATGCACGTTTTTCAACGGATTTGATATGGCTAGCCTGTAGACTTTTTGTCCTTATGTTTGACTTTGATAAAACTTCACATTAACTTTGATAAGTTTATTCTTAAACTCTCTCAACATTAGTAAAGAACAGTGGGGTTTTTTTTTTATATAGGACTGAAAGTCAAGTTAAATATCTCAGACAGGAAACATTGAACTTATGTCAGGTAAAGATAGTTTTTTTTTTCGCCTCCTTAACACGAGAATTTCAAACCTCTTTCTTGTAAGTGAAATATATATATATATATATATATATATATATATATATATATATATATATATATATATATATATATATATATATATATATAAGTTCCTTGTTATTTAATATCATATCAAAATCATTTAATATGTAACATCAAAACACGATGATGTAATTTATTATTTTAGTCCCAAAAAAGGAACAGGAAATATAAAATAATATGGTTCAATTTGACATGAATACACGATATTCCGTTTTCCTGCAAATTTGTAACACACATTCATTTATAAAAATATATGTAATTACGTGATCTCTAAAAATGATTTGGTTTTTTTTCATCTGTAAAATATTTGTAAACACTTTTCGACAAAAATATTATTAGACATCTGTTTTCCAGCATTAACTACACAAGGTTACATGTAAATTAAAAACTTTAAATACTGTAACATCGTCCTATAAATACAATGAGTTCTAGAGTTTGACCGGGACTCTCTTTTTTGTATATATAAACTATTGAATTATTCCAAAATCCCCGTAAATTTAAAGAAAAAATGTCTAACGACTTAAAAGTTGTATAGGAATATTTTCTTTTCTTTATAATTTGTATTGTATTGCTTTTGCATCTAGAAATTTAACAAATTCTCTTTACTTCATGCAGGATCTTTACCGAGATAACAAATAAAACAATGGATCTGTGTACTATAGTTCTTATGGTACTATTCCCTGTGCTAGATGCAGTTGATCTCATCATTGATGGAATATTTCATGACAATGTGAAATCTAACCCAGAAAATGTTCTTACCAAAGATGATGCAAATAATTTTAAGGCACCAATCTTTACGTTTCTCATCGTCGGAAGTGTGGCTGTGTTGATAAACATTGGGATATTCATAACAACGTTCATTAGAAATAGAGGCATTGCGTACAAAGAAGAGGAAATAAAAGTACCGCTATACATGTCAACATTGATAACGTGGTTTGAAGATCTGCCTCAAATTGCACTTTGTCTCATTTTGGCCTTCAAAGTAGATAGCTGGTTGAGTGAAAGTGTTCAACTTACGAAGGCAATTTTTACAGTAGTGAAAGCGATGATTTACTTGGTGTATCTCTGCATGACCAAAAACCGTTATGAAGCAGCGAGATTGTGGCTCTACAAACTTGACTTCATTGGAAATGTTATCTTACTTTTAAGCGATATCATTTTGCTTACCCGTCTGGGTAGTTTTAACATGTGACTTGGAGTATCTACATAGTACACACTATCATGGACAAATTCATTAAAACATGATCAATATTACTGTATAAATTTCAGTTTCATTTCACAATCTGATTAAAATCAGATCCTCGATTCGTTACTTTTTCTGTTGACGCCTCGCGTAGTGACCATGAAAAAAGGAGCGGATCAAAGATCTGATTTTAATCAGAGTGTTCAATTTCAGTTCTTCTTAAAGTACTGTGACCTTATTAAATAAAGCCAAAAAACTATAATAACAAAGGCGAGAATGGCTATCAGTTATATTTGAAATTCATAGTTTGTGTGAAAGCACTATAAAGAGTTTTTGAAAAACCATGTTTCATAAATGCCTTGACGTTGCATTAATTGTTTTTAGTTCCGCGGTTATTCAATAAATTTTACCTTTAGATCGAAATTAATCTAAAATATATTAAATTTCAGCAAATTAGTTATTTAGCCAGATTATTATGTCGATGCAGAGCATATTTTGTATCATTCCGAAATAAAAGAAGCATGATACTGTACAGTTGGAATGGTAGACCATGATCTATATAGTATATTACATCTTTATTTATTTAAGATATGGAGTTACATATTTTTGTCTACTTTATAGTTAAATATCGTCCAGTCTCAAGATATGACCATTAATGGCTTTTACCTTAGTTTTTTTTAACATTCACTGAAAATTTTATGATTTAAAAGAAAGGTTTAGGTTTCCCTGTAGACATAAAAAAGAACTTTGCTGTTACAACTTAATTTATGCACTTAAGGTTTTGACATTCATTCAACAACCTTCATACCCGATTTTTGAAATTATATGGGTTTTCTGAAGACTTTCGTTTTAAAGTTCTATTATTCAGCGATAAAAATAATGCTGTCGAGGGAATTTCCAAAATGTTATCTGTCATACTGTATATATAAAACATTCAATATCACAAGTCAGAGTAATTCAGTTAGAGACGATTATATTTGTTTGGTAAGATTATTAGTCCCCTACCGGTTTTCACCGGAGGGGACTATAGCTTTCCTCTGCGTCCGTCAGTCCGTCTGTTCGTCCGTCTGTCTGCCCTACTTCAGTTTTCCACACTTTTTTTCTTTATGCGTTTGAGGAATAATATGAAATTTGCTGAACAGCTTCAAAATGTCAAACTACAGATCAAGTTTACACTTCTGTTGCGTCTGGTTGACATATTTTCGAGAAAATTAATATTTTATATTCCAATTTTTTAATGTTCGGGTTCGTTATCAGGCTCAGTGTGTATAAAAAACGAGGAAAGTATGTTCAACTTGTCAGTAATAATATCGTGCATTACTTGGACCATTCCTTTTATTGTTTCTAACAAACAAATAAGTTCTGTAAAGTAGTGTTAAGCATTGTGTTGTAAATTTAAGGGTTTTTTGTACGTGTATTATTACAATCGGATTTGTTATCGGGTTGGTCTGTTGAGACGGTAAGAAATGATATTCTGCATAACAGTGCATTGTTTTCTTCAATTTCGACAAACCGGTAGGGAACGTGTATTGCTTATGCAATACTCTCAGAATGCTTGTGATTAATAGTGATTTATTCTCTTTCATTAACAATATTTCAACAATGTCATTTGAAGTGTAAATAATCCGGAACTTTTCTTTTCATAATAGAGAGTATTTTGGATGCATAAGCTGTGTACTTTTTTTAATGTCAAAATGAATTGGCTAACTGCAATATTTATGGTACTTTTCCCGCTTTTGGGTGTCATTTACCTTATCATGGATGGAATCTTCTACGACAAAGTTAAATCAAATTCAAACAATGTTCTGACTTATGAAGATGCCAAGGATTATAAGGCCATTATTTTGACATTTTTTGTCGTCGGAATCATGGTTACATTGATCAACATCGAATTATTCATCGCAACAGCCATTCGCCAAAGAAACATCGCGTGCAAAGATAGCAAAATCACCGTTCCTTTACAGTTGTCACCATTTATGACATGGCTTGAAGATGTGCCTCAAATTGTCATTTGCCTTATTGTGGCCTTCAAAATCGAAGCGTTTCTGAGCGAGGAAGTTCAGCTTGCAAAAGCGATCTTTACCATTGCAAAGTCAATTCTGTATTTGGCCTATTTCCGACTGACGAAAGGTGAGGAGAGAAGCTATTGGTTGCTTTATACGGAGATCCTCGGGAACGGATTGTTACTCCTCTGTGGTGCTGTTTTGTTGGGGCGTCTAGGTTGATTTTAAATCGACTTCTTATGATTTTTCTTTAAATCCATTACGATAAATCAAACGATGTTATGATGTTATGTTGTATTTTTCTTGATTAGTTATATGAAACTCTATATTCACATGCAAAGATTTTTGATCGGATATTTACGTTGAAAAAAAAACGCAAAAAGAAAAAAAAAATCCCATCTCGATGAAAAGATGAAGAAGATTATTATTAATTATATATAATTATTAATCATATAAACTATTTTTTAATCTGTGAACGTTGTATGTGTTTTATCTGTTAACTTACAAAACATTCTATATTGAATCTTTTTCAAACTTACGAAAACATTATTCCTATCTTTTTTGAAATATCTGTTCTTTCAGTTTATCAGTACGCTATTTTTTAAGTGGTGTCGAGTAATTAAGCCTATTATGATTGTATTCTGTAATGCAGACATTGTGTTATTGACTTTTAAAATTTCTTATGCTACAGCTGCTGCTTATTATGCTAGGTGTTGCAAACAATTTTGTTCATTCTGCTGCCGAATATTTAATGTGTATTACACTCTATCTACAGATATATATATATATATATATATAGATAGATAGATAGATAGATAGATAGATATATAAAGCACAAAGAAATTCACCTTGTTGGAGCTCCACCTCCGCCCCGGCCGGGGCTTGAACTCACGACCTCTGGAACCCATTCTCCTAGCAGTGAGCGGCCACTGCGCTAACCACTGGGCCATCTAGGCAAGACAAAAATCTTGCTTTCGATGACGAAAGGAACCTAGCGCGCTGGTCGCTCACTACACGGTCGTTTTGAGATACAGGTGGAATGCAGTTAAACGACAATTTGAGAGGATCGGGACGATACACATTGCATAGATATATACATATAATAAGCACAAACATTGCAATAACTCTCAAATTGACATATACCTGCCCATAGTGAATGATAAAGAAATACATAAAGCACAAAGAAATTCACCTTGTTGGAGCTCCACCTCCGCCCCGGCCGGGGCTTGAACTCACGACCTCTGGAACCCATTCTCCTAGCAGTGAGCGGCCACCGCGCTAACCACTGGGCCATCTAGGCAAGACAAAAATCTTGCTTTCGATGACGAAGGGAACCTATATATATATATATATATATATATATATATATATATATATATATATATATATATATATATATATATATATATATATGAAGCCAATTGGACTATTTTAAATAAAAATACGCACAAATTTACCTATAAAAGAAATACAATTGAAATCAGAGCAGGTGGCTAAATTAAAGATTGTCAAGATTCATTTACATTTTTCTCTTAAAAACATCCACATGAACGGCAATAGATTTCTTACAGAGATTTATGATGTTTTCATCTTTTCTTCATTTAGATATCACTTGGAATACCTTGCAAATTTTTTCAACTTATCATCCAGGGACATCCATGAATGTTACAATATAAAACCTCGGAAACATAATATGTTTAACATATACTGAAGTATTGAAACCTGATAAGCTAAAATAAAGATATTGGTAATTTTTCATACATTGTCAAGTTTAGAACTCTGCGGTATTTATAAATATTAGAATAACTAAGCCAAATGTAAATCTAGGATATTTTAGAACAAAGTATAGCTGTTGATCCACTATTTAGTACAAAAGAACTATTTACTAGAACAAGGAAATCATTCTTTGTTTGAAATATCAAGGACTTTGTGAAGTTTTATGCTGGCAAATGTAGTCATGATATTCGTCATTTGGTTATTTGACTAAAGCAAATCATTTCAGATTTATGCAGTAAAATCATTACATCTTTTCAAACTCTTGTGTAAAGCACACAATTTTGATTCTATAGATTGATATATTTCTTTACACTACTGGCTCTAAAAACCCCTGTCCGTACATGTATGAACTCCCCTGTCTTCCCCTGTCACCCCCTGTGTTTTCACTGCCATCCCCTGTACATCCCCTGTGTGCCACTGTACAGAGCCCCTGTATACCCTGCCATCCCCTGTGCGCCCCTGTACACAGCCCTCTGTAAGCCCCTGTCACCCCCTGTACGCCCCTGTCATCCCCTGTGAGCCACTGTCTGCCCCTGTGCATGCCCCTGACATCCCCTGTACGGCTTTTAACTGGGTTTTTTTTTCAACTATTGAAATCACATGTGTTATATTTTGAGCTATAAGTCAATATATGCACTCAACAGCGCCGAATCACAAGACACACTGTTATCGTAATATTAGAAATCACATGTTTTAGTTGATAATTTATCGATACTTCAAAAATCATGCTAACAACTAAAGATTTGAGATTCACCGGGTGGTAAACCTCAGGTGAGGGCAGGAATTATGTTTTATATTAGGTGTGCAAGCCCCCTCAGGGCATGTAGTCCTTTGGAGCTCGGAAACATCGCTACTCCCTAATATTTGAAAAACATACATAAAAAATACAACATAGAGTGAATTATTCAGTTTTTAAAATTGTCTACAAATATATGTACACTTTACTTATGAATATCTTAAGCCTATGAATCATACGATTCTTGGTAATAAACAACACACTAGAAACTAAGATCAAGCGCGGCACATGGTTTTGTATATATCTAAACATATAGGAGCGCACTAAAACCAATAAATCGGTCAGAATATATAATTTATAAACAGCCATGTAACGATGGAGTACACCTTTCTTCGTTTTGCTAATCAAGTTCTTGGTTATACCTTTATTAATTTCCCGTGAATAGCAAAATAAAGCTTCAATAGCTTATATAGGTTTGTCTAAGAAATATTTTAGTATGTTTGTTCAATACGTTTCTGACCGGCTTATTGGACTCTTGAATTGAATTTAAACTGATGTTTTAATCTAATAATCAATTTCATTAATTTCCAAAATATAATTGTCATATCTCTTTTTAATGCAAAGTGGAAGATATCAAAGCTAATTTAATTAATTGCCAGTGAACAGAAATCTGCCGCAAAGGTCAGAAAATGTAAATGTGTTTTCTATACATGTAGGAGGTTTTATAGACATTGAGATATTATTAAAAAAACCTCTGATAAATCATGAGAGAGAGAGAGAGTCTGCATTGACTTTGAATTAAATTATTTATTAATTATATACTAGAGTACTAGTTTACCCGGGAATTAATTTCCTAATAAGTAAACATGCAATCCTAATTTTTTTTACCTATTCTTTATCATTCCGCAGCCCTGGTCAGAACATACACAACATAAATGTAAATGTAGAACTAGTGTTTTCTATACATGTAGCCTATGGAGTTTATACAGAGAGAGAGAGAGAGAGACTGCATTGAATTTTAATTAAATGTTACTAATAGTTTAACCGGGAGTTAATTTCTTAATAAGGAAACATGCAATCCTTATTAACTTTCATAACCAATTTTCTATAATTATTTAGATTAATTTAGAGCTGTCAAATTGATTTTTAATTCATCAATGTTTTATACTACTCCAGATCAATTGATCAAAAAACTTGAAGACACATGATTAACAACTAGCTGATTGAAGCTTCATTTTTCAAAGGAGATGATGTTGACATTATTTCACTCGGTCAGTGATTATATAATAGCTACTGTTCACAGCCCCTCTTGACAATTTGCAGTTCACGGTAGCGAGATAGGGAAAAAGAGATGATAGGCACACGTGTACACGTTTATAAACACACACTTCCTCAGATCTGAATGGTCGGTCAGTAATTACATAATAGCTATATACTGTATACAGCCCTTCTTGACAATTTGCAGTGCATGGTAGCGAGACTGGGAACAATGAGGTGACAGACACACGTGTACTTGTATATACACACACGTCCTCAGGTCTGGATACTCGGTAATACTTCACAATTAATAACGCAATATGTTGTTTTAACACCCCTTATGACCTTTTTCCAAGTTTGTCAAGTAAAGAAACAAGAAATTGAAAATTTCAATTTTTCAGCTCTGAGAATTTCAAACATGTAAAGATTGAAGAGCTTTATTCTGAACATTGTTTGGCACACTGATATGAATTAAAAATGTACATTGCTCTTTTATATTTTTCAATTTTCAAATGAAATAAAATTTAAATAAATGCCTGATAATGTTCTGATCCGAAATCCGGACCATTGTTTAATATAAATGAATGCATGTGTGTATAATTAAATGGTACCCCGTTACCGGCATTTGCATACAGTCGTGCATTAAATCATTCATTAACGGTATCATTGCTCTACAGTGTATATGCATGTGGACAATTCTATACAATAATGCATATAAATAACTAAACTGGAAAATGCACACCAGCTGATAGAAGTTAAAAGTGTCAATGGACCGGTCGAATCCCCCTTTCCGAAAAAAATCAAAACACACACACACTCTCTCTCTCTCTCTCATGATTTATAAAAAAAAAATACTGACAGCAATTATCAGCGATTTACATGAACTTCATAAAGGCTGTTTAATTCTACGCATCATAACACTGGTGAAAACAATCAAAATATAGGTGATCATTTCATCATTTCGATCGGTGTGTGGTTATCTGCACGTGCTGATCATGTTGTGTTGTTATTCTTTATCTCAGTCAGGTTACATGGCACAGAACATTGCAGATTTCACGTACTCCTCCACTTATTTTTCTTTCTTTTTTTCTTTCTATTTTATTTTTACAAATTACAGAACATGGTCATTTGTTTAAATGCATGTAATAAAATAAGGGGTTTATCGGTGTACAAGTATATCTTGATTTGTTTCAATGTTAAGTCAAAATTATTCACGCTTGTAATAATATTGCCCTCTATGAAATGCAAAGATAAACAAGCACCGTCTAAAACATGAATGCTATATATAAATTTTTAAAAATACAAATTAATTAAAAACTATTTATTTACTTAGCGAGCAGATAAAGACCGTACATGGGGATGTCAGGGGCATGCACAGGGGCAGACAGTGGCTCACAGGGGATTACAGGGGGTGACAGGGGCTTACAGTGGCACACAGGGGTTGTGTACAGGGGCGCACGGGGGATGACAGGGTATACAGGGGCTCTGTACAGTGGCACACAGGGGATGTACAGGGAATGACAAATAACAAAACATATTATAAGGAACGAGCTAAAAATTTGAATACTTAACATGATTAATAGTTTGTACATGGATTCAAAAGGACGAAGATGTGTGTGTGTGCGTGCGTGCGTGCGTGCGTGCGTGCGTGCGTGCGTGCGTGCGTGCGTTAAACTTCTTTATTGTGTTCACATGAGTATACATGAATGTAACACATTTCGATAACGTTCGTATTGTATTATTTTTTAGAGAAATGTCTAAAACCTAATTACATTCAAACGATTTTGTTTCAATCTCTTATACGTGTATCATTAGAGTAAGATATAAAAATAATGTTTTTTTGGTACATGTAGCAGGTTAAATTATTGAATTTTATCATCATGACTTAAGTTGGCCCACAATCTTTTGAAAAAGTTTCTCATGTCTGCAGAAACGACTTGATTAAAAACGACACTTGCGTCGCATGTCGAAGTTGTGATTTAGCTTGCTTACATTTCACTGATTTAATCTTTAAAAAATGATTTAAAGTCATAATTTGAATGCAAACTACTTCAACCCTTTATGTCACAAGTTTCATCTTCATGCGTTTTCGATTAACTGAATAACGCCACTTGTCTACGCTATTTTGGGGCAACCTCGTATTGTTAATATTTCAAACTGGCAAAACAAAGCAGAGTAGACTCGAGTAGAAAAAATTCTGAATACTAATTCATTTGTATGGTATAACAAAGATTATAGTTCTCTCATCACAGATATATCGATGTAATTGAACACCTTTAAGTTTTTCCATTTCATTAATGTTGTTTGTTTGTGTATTTTTAATGCATACATGTTTCGATGATTTTGAAACAAATGCATTTCCCTCTTTGATATTGATATGAAAAGTTTTGATTTGGTAAATACTTAAATATTATTTTTCGGAAATCATCTTTTCTTAATGTGCAAATTAAAAACATGGCTAATTCTAAATTGTACAATAACCGTATTGGAACAATTGTTCCGTTAAATTTAAACAGGTGCCAATAAAAAATTAAGTGTGAAGAATCTATTAAATTTAAAATTACCACAGTTTTATGCTTTTGCAAAATCATACAGGCAATGTTGCTTTTTATCAACGACAAATAATAGCATGTGATGCTTGTAAACAGCCAGGTGATTACATGTAATTGTGTATTACTGCATTCGTTTTATATATGAAAACATGCACATTTTTATGTAAGAATGTGATACTGATTCATATTTTTGAAAAGCATGTTTTCTTTAACATGTTTAATTTCTGTCTAGATTACACAGCATCCTCATGTGTTAAAGGAAACACAGTTGAACATGTCATGTCATGGTTTTTTTTCATATCGAATAGCTAATATAATCTACAGGTACCAAAAACAAAACAACAACAGCATTCAGCATTCAAAACAACTTATGTACTGAATGAAATATTAAATATCTTTAAAGATAGCAAAAGAAACAAAAGCCTTTCAACGTTTATCTAAAATTAGCATTGGTTTCCCCGTGTTAAATATAGAGCCTTACTCACATACGTTCGAATCGTACGAATGAAGATTAGGGCTGTGTTCATTATTAACATTATATATTTAGACATTAAAAAAAAGAATCATTATAATGTTATTTGAGTTACTTAAAGTTTCCTGTTGATTGATCTAAATCACGGACGATAAATGTCTTATTTACAGTATAAAGTTTTACAACATTTTAAGGATTTAAGAATACATATAACGAATTTAAAGATGATCTGTTCTAAGTCTCAACAATAGCATAGCATTCGAAAAAAACTTTTTTTTATTTTCCTTTGTTATTATTACCAACAATTTTAGAGTGTTGATTATAGATTTAAGGTATTCCGTCTTAGACAAAAGATCTTACTGTTATTCTTCCATTATGTTTCTTGGTAGTCACCTTCGATTTTTCTCGGTTGTGTTTAGTTTTCCATTAATATTGATGTTTTGGTCAGAAAGTACTTTCTTTTTAAAATTCACTTTCGTTTGTGAATTATCTTTTTTTTTTAAATTTATTTTCGAACCTGGTTTTTTATGCATTAAAAAGAATATTGAAAAATTGGAGACATGAAACATTACATTCTTATTCAAATTAGTAGCATTATCCTATATTTAGATATTTCTATTTTGATTTTGATCAGGAGTCACTTTTCTGAAAAGTGCCTGGACCTATTAACGTTGAAGCAAATTTTTCTGCCAGGATTTAAAAGATATGTCATTTGAAAATTATTAAATATATATATTTTTGAATATATTTTTTTTGTTTATATATCGTTAGAACATAATGTACAAAAGTTGTGATCAATCACAAGACTATTTCCACAATTTCATAGCTCTTTACATAAAGAAAAGTAAAGACTTAAAATCTCTCCGGACCCCCTCCCCCCCCCCAAAAAAAAAAAAAAACACACACACACACACAAAGATTGAGACTTGTTGAAGCATCATCAAAGCACAGTTGTTATTTTAAACATATTTGATCTGTTATATCCTTTTTAAAAATGGTTTTTAACACAATGGACAATTTAAGGGACCATTAGTCAAGATTCGATGGAAAAACAGAAAATAATGCTTTGCGTGAAAATAATTGTTTCTTTAAGAAGCATTGAAAACTTAGTGACATTTCTTCCTCACATCAATTAATTTTAGCTGCTGAATAAATCGGGGTTTAATGTACTTGCATATTAACTAAAACACTCTGTTATTAAGTGAAATCAATAACGGTATAACGTATTTATATCTTGGTTTTCTGTCCATCGTGCATCGGTAAAAATAGAATTTTCGACTGGTATTACCAAAGATATATTTAGAATAAGAAGCTGTTACATAAGATAGATCTTGGCGAGTTCATGTTAGTGAGGGAATACCTAGACATCTGGTAAGACTAGATGAATAGATCACATGTCTCTTAACTAAAATTTATTGAATAGAAGTTTCTTAAAAAGTTAATATATTTCTTAATTTGTTTTATACTACAGGCTATTGTGAATTCCTAACTAAGGCTTACTAAGGTTCAATGGATTGCTTTTAAATTTAAACAGGTGCCAAAAAATTAAGTGTTAAGATTCTAGTAAATTTAAATTTACCATAATTACCATAAATAAATCATGCAGACATTGTTGCTTTTTATCAACGACAAATAATAGCATGTGATGCTTGTAAACAGCCAGGTGATTACATGTAATTATGTAATAGTGCATTCGTTTTTATATATGAAAACATGCACATCTTAATGTTAAAGTTGAACTTATGCTTCTGTATACATCAGTCAATGATAGCAATATGTGATACTGATTCACATTTTTAAGAAGCATGTTTTCTTTAACATGTTTAATCTCTGTCTAGATTACACAGCATCCTCATGTGTTAAAGAAAACACAGTTGAACACGTCATGTCAGGGGTTTTTTTTTCATATCGAATAGCTAATATAATCTACAGGAACCAAAAACAAAAAAACATTCAGCATTCAAAACAACTTATGTACTGAATGAAATATTTCATCTTTAAAGATAGCAAATGAAAACAAAAAGCCTTTCAAAGTTTATCTAAAATTAGCACTGGTTTCCCCGTGTTAAATATAGAGCCTTACTCACATACGTTTGAATCGTACGAATGAAGACTAGAGCTGTTTTCATTATTAACATTAATTATTTAGACATTAAAAAAAAGAATCATTATAATGTTATTTGAATTACTTTAAGTTTCCTGTTGATTGATCTAAATCACGGACGATAAATGTCCGATTTACAGTACAAAGTTTTGAAAAATTTAAAGGATTTAAGAATACATACAACGAATTTAAAGATGATCTGTTCTAAGTTTCAACAATAGATAGCATTCGAAAAAACTTTTTTTTATTTTCCTTTGTTATTATTACCAACAATTTTAGAGTGTTGATGATAGATTAAAGGTATTCCGTCTTAGACAAAAGATCTTACTGTTATTCTTCCATTATCTTTCTTGGTAGTCACCTTCGATTTTTCTCGGTTGTGTTTAATTTTCCATTGATATTGACGTTTTGGTCAGAAAGTATATCTTTTTAAAATTCACTTTCGTTTGGGTTTTATCTTTTTTTCTTTTTTTATTTATTTTCGAACCTGGTTTTTTCCATGCATTAAAGGGGCATGGTCGCGATTTTGGTCACATTTCATATTTCTGCTTTTATTATTTACAATGCTTTAAGAATGCATTTCTAATGATCAAATGAAATTTGGTTGGCAGTCGATGAGTTTTAAGCAAGATACAGGGCTCACAATTCTTCTTCATGTAAACAGGGCTCCTGCCCTGTTTTTGTTTACATAGATTCAATATACCAATAAAAAATCTTTTTGAAGCTGATTTGTCTATCTTCTTATTCATTTTAAGCAAAAATAAAAAGTTCCGAACAATTAACCTCTTCATTTGAGGTCTAAAACTGGAATTTCCACTTCAACACTCAAATTGTAAACAAAAGCTTTGTTTACATTGCGAATAATTGTAAGCTCTGTAACGCACTTATAACTTAACAAATGGCACTCAAATTTTGGTTGCCTATTAGAAATGCCTTAATGAAGCATTGTGAACATTAAAATCGAAAAATAATGTTTGACCAAAATCGTGACCATGTCCCTTTAAAAACAATAATGTAAAAATTGGAAACATGATATTATTATGCAAATTATTTGCATTATCCTACATTTAGACATTTCTTTTTAATTTGATCAGGAGTTACTTTTCTGAAAGGTGCCTGACCTATAAATGTTGAAGCAAATTTTTCTCCCAGGATTTACAAAATATGACATTTTATAATTATTAAATAAATATATTTTTGAATATATTTGTTTTCGTTTATATTTCATTAGAACCTAATGTACAAAAGTTGTGATCAATCACAAGGCTATATCCACAATTTCATAGTTAAAGACTAGCTCTTTACATAGGGAAAAGTAAAGACCAAAAATCTCTTCGGACCCACCCCTCTTCCCCCTTAAAAACACAAAAAGATTGAAACTTGTTGAAGCATTATCAAAACACACATGGTATTTTAAACATTTTTTATCTGTTTTATAATTTTAAGGGGGCATTAGTCTAGATGATTTACTAAAACAAAATTTGTTTATACTGAAGTTGTTTGGAAGTTGATTCTTAGTGATATATCATCCTACGTAGTGATTCAAGTGTGGGGTTCTAGTTTCAAGAGACCATTTTATTTGAATTCTAAGGTCATTATGTCACAAGATTTAAGATTAGAACTTGATCGGGCAAAAAAGAAGATTCATATGTTGATATTAAATTTTAAGAATATTCATTATATCTAGAGATTGTTAATTTTAAATTATGTCTCATAGAATGTGTAACAATGCTTTCGTTTAGCTGTTAATTGTGACTTGCACGCACACTTGCTCAGCCTTGCTCAAGAGTTTTAGTTTTAAATAAATTCACGTTGCAATAATATCAAAATAACAAAATTTTAAAGATTAATAAAATGGCCTTTTTCTTTCCTCAATTAATGTTAAAAGCTAAAGAAATCATATCTTAAAATTTTAGGTGAATCTGATTGTTAATTTGTTGACCATTCCACATTCTTAAAGTCAATAGGAATAATAATCATCATACTATATATATATATATGAATAATGCTTTACGTGAAAATAACTGTTTCTTTAAGAAGCATTAAAAACTTCGTGACTTTTTTTGTCGCACCAATTCATTTAAGCTGTTGAACAAATCGAGGTTCAATGCGAATGTATTAAAACTAAAACACTCTGTAATTAGGTGAAATCAATAACGGTATAAAGTATTTATATCTTGGTTTTCTCTCCATCGTGCATCGGTAAAAACAGAATTTTCGACTGAAATTACCAAAGATATATTTAGAATAAGAAACTGTTACATAAGATAGATCTTGGCGAGTTCATGTTAGTGAGAGATTACCTAGGCATATGGTAAGACTTGATGAATAGATTGCATACTGTGGAATCATTAGAATTCGTGGTGGCTCAATTTTCGTGGTATTCGTGGGTAACCCTTGCCCACGAATTTACATCCTGAATGAAAACTAATTATTAAAGATTTAGTTTACCTACTCAAACTGAAAACTGACACATCAACGAAATTACATCCCCACAAATAAGCAAAAAATCCACAATCAACGAAAATTGGCCCCCACGAAATTAAATGATTTCACAGCATCTCTTAGCTAAAATTTATTGAATAGAAGTTTCTTAAAAAGTTAATATGTTTCTTAATTTTTTTTATTACAGGCTATTGTGGATTCATAAGTAAGGTACAATGCATTGCTTTACTGGAATTTCTATGGTCCTCTTTCCACTTCTGGATGTCATTGATCTTATCATAGACGGGATCTTTTATGAAAAGGTCAACTTGAATTCAGATAACTTACTCAGTGATAATGAGGCTAAGACATTTAAAGCTATCATTTTCACATTCCTTGTTCTTGGAGCAATGGCGACTGTGATAAACATTAGTGTCTTCTTGATTGTTTTTATTCGGCAAAGAAAAATCGCATATAAAGAAAATGAAAGCAGTGTTCCTTTACAGTTTTCAACTTTTATCACATGGTTTGAAGATATGCCTCAAATTGTCGTTTGCCTTCTGATATCTTTCACAATTAAAGATTTCTTGAGTGCTGAAGTTCAGCTTACAAAAGCCATCTTTACTATCGGAAAGTCGCTTTTCCATTTGGCCTTTTTTCGCTTAACACAGAGAGAAGATGGTGATTTTTGTTCATGCTCTGCTGAACTTGTTGGTAATATTTTATTACTCGTGTGTGGTCTAGTTCTGTTGGGATATCTTAGTAGTTTTTAAGGTAAAATTTGCGGCTTGCATTTTTAAGGCACTGTACAAAAGTTATATACATGTACCATTTTGTTCATTACACTAGTGTCTTTTCTCATAAAATTCAAATGATTTTGCCGGACCCGTTTCATAGCTACAAAAGGTCAAGTTACTGATCTTAAACTGTCATGTTGATAAAATATAAGTAATTAAGTGAAAATATGAACATTTTATGTTTGACTAATATGGAGTATATTTATGCTTAAGATAATCGAAGATAATGTCACTATATATATCATTAATTATATTAATTAATTTCTAATGAACTATTTAAAACTAGTATAATATGCAAAAAGTCAAAATTTTGGATTACTTTTATGTAATCAAAATCATCTTATTTGAAACCTTTCTAAGTCCATCGATTTCAGAAAAAACGTATCATAGAATATGTGAAAACTGGTGTTTCTAGAACATTTTTTGTTTTTTTTTCGGTTTTTTTTTGGAGGGGGTTATGTTTTTTTAAAGGGGGTGTATATGTAGCAGTCTCATATTTAATGATTTAATTACAAGTACATGTAAATTACATATGCATCATTTCATTTTGATATGTTCATGGTTTCTTGAATGCATATATATTGTATTCTATAAATATTTATTTGATCTTAAAATGTATATATTTATCTATATTTGCTGAATATAAAATATAGTTTTTAGGACGCTACAACATTGTTCTAGTGAAAATTTCTCTAGTTGCTACCTTATGCAGAAAAATGAAAGGTGACGAATTAAAGTTGTATAATTTTTGTAACACACAGTGCTTTTGTATTTATTTGAATATCTCATGTTTGTTGATTACCATAATGCTCAATGTAGTAGTGCGTGACTACGTTCGATTGTTTTATACTCGTATGTTTTACACATGCTTATTACTTAGTTCATGGTGAAATGCAATGTACAATTTTAACAGTGGTTCTTTTATGTGTATGGGGAATTTGAAAGGCATCTCTCAATTATGTTTACAGAGTAAATAGAATCCTAGAGTTACAATTCTTTCTTTGTTATGTACTAAAATATAGAATGTATCAAAGATCAGAGAAATATGTCATAAAAATAAATCAATTGTGGAAGCATGATTTCAGTTTCTTGTGCAATTATGTGTATGTACTAAACCGTCTAAACGCCAACATTTCCAACAGTTATAGACAAAAACAAAATACATGCGACCAAGCTATTTTTTTCCTGCAAAAAAGGAGAACAATTGATGGCAAAGTCAAGTGGACTTTGTTATGCTAGATAAAAAAGAATGACAAATGTGTGTAACTTAATGTATGCATTGTAAGCCTTCTGTTTTACGGATCCAATTGAAGGTCAGCTCAAACTTAGTGATCACAAGTACAGTATCAAGCGGTTTTATTAAAGCGTGATCGTATAGTTACAGCAATTAAAAGCAGCCCAAATCAAGAGTCTGCTCAACCTCAATTCACATGGGTATATATAACGTTTTACTTATGATGGACAGTTCTGACTAGTTCGGCCCATTTACGACGATCATGAGTGAACATTTAGTGTTCAAAATTAAGATTAATAGTTTATTCCTAAAGAAAGTAACAAAACCGTCAAAACTGCCAATCAAAGAGTCTGGATGCAGTATGTGAGTCTCCGAGTCCTGGGTCTTGGAGTCCCCCACCTAGTATGAGGCATCACTTACTCATAATACGTTCATTCATACATGGCATAAAAGGTTACAAAAGTTAATATATAGAATACACAATACATGACTCAATATAGAGTACCAGAGCTATCGTTGCAGACACCGAATCGCCAAATATGTCACTTGTTGTTAAACTCTCAATTTGGATATTATTGTGCCCGTATTTTGCACCTGGTTTCATAACATCATTTAGGAATACTACGCATTACTACAAGAGTCACAGAGTTCATTCTGTTAATTATCATTAATACCATTCAGTCCGCACTATTTAGGTACACATAAATATCATAGTGACCATTATGTAATGCTAGCAATTCAAGGTAATAGCATGGCTATCTGTTTACAGCATGATGTATTAAAATAAAAATAATTTTAAGTGATCTTGAAATATCATAAGTTTATTTCCTTTTTGTTGGTTGGTATTGACTATTGTACGCGTATTTATTACTAGTTAAGCAAGATAAAATTGTCATTCGGGCAAAAATCACTTAGCCTTAAAATAAGATGAATAACTGTACAATATAATGCAGTATGTATTATGAAAGGATTGCTTACAATTATTATATATACCTTACTTATGTACAGTACCGTCAACGCGGATTCCGTATTTTCGGCGCACCCCCGTGGTCCAAATTGCAACGCAATTTAAAACAGGTGTCTCAGGTAAAACCGCGTACCCCCGCGGTAGAGTTGTCCAGCAAATCTACACCGCCGCGGTCTTGACGATAAATTGCAGGTGAACAAAAGTATCGAACTGAAATGCGAGTTATCTCCGTCGACTAAAAAATTATTAACAGTAATGTTACACTACACTTCATATACATGTATACATTATTTTATTTAATGAAACTAGAATCTAGAATAACATACGATATATGTTTTTATATAAATGTTAAATTTATAGAGTGTGTTTAAAATCATTCATCGATGCTTCTACATTTAGATACTTGACGATGTAATTTTACAATCCATTCAAATTTTGCATAGCCTAATCAAAAACTGTTCAGTATCATTGGCAGTCGGATTATAATTGTTTTTGTTCAGTCTATTTAAATTCTGAAGAAGAATTGAAACTTTTATATTTAATCTACGTAAACTGCATACTGGGTAAACTAAATTGATGAAATGTTTATGCCGATCTTTATATGTCCTAGCGATCGAGTTTCAACAGACTTTCAACCAGTTTGCAAACGTATTATAGAAAACAATAAGTACACATTAAAAAGCATTGATTATATTTGTGCGTTGTGTGTATTTTATTTTCTTAATCAACTTATTCATGGGCAAGGTTTTTTGTACAAGTGATATAATACACGATCTAGAAAACAGTAACTTATAAGAATATTTGCAAAGCGGTTTATTGCAATCTAAGGTCTCGAGGAAATTTTTCAGGTTTACATCAGAGTTAGATTGATTATATTTATAGTAAAATAATTACTGTTCTCATATTCTAACCTGATATGCTTGTTATATCACTGCTGTCTTTAACTCGAATTTTTAAAAGCGTTATTCTTCACAAGAAATGGAATGAGGTTGTTACATCACAAAACATCATGGGAAACTGTTCAAGTAATTAAATGCATACATCTCGAATATATCTAAAAAATTCAAATGCAAACTTGTCTATTTTTGTACACAATTCCTTATTGTGTATAAAGATCGCGACCATTTCCTGTGTATAGTGATTAACAAACCCAGGGTAGAAAACGACATGCCCTATGGGTTTTCACACCTATTCAAGACAAAAGAAAATCCCAAATTGCGTATGGCTTCGTGTACCAGTACAACACTGCCCATTACCTATCTTACAGAAGAGACTTTTTGATCATTATGAGTGTTGCAAGTCTTGATTTTATGATCGATCTTTATGAGATATATATACATGAATATATGCAGCACATTTAAACGATTTCAAATAAAACTATGCACACGTGTACCTCTGAATGAAATACAATTGAAATCGAAGAGAGGGGGAAAATTCAAGATTTTTTTGTTAACGCATTGTCATTTTTCACTCGAAAAAATTCACCAGAACGGCAATAGATTTCTTACGGAGATTTATGGTGGGAGTTGTTTTCATCTTTTCTTTATTTATAAGCCACTTTGAATACCTCGCACAATTTTTCACTTTATCATCCGGGGACTTTCATGTATGTTACAATATAAACCCCCGAAAACATAATAGTTTTTAGCGAAGTAGTAATTGAAACTTATAGGCTTGGGGGCGTTTCAAAGGGAACAAATTGGTAATTTTCCATACATTGTCAAGTCCTTTTGAACTCTGAGGTATTTATGATTATTAGAATAACTAAGCAAAATGTTAATTTTCGATATTTTGCGACACAGTATAGCTGTTGATCCACTATTTAGTACAATAAAACTATTTACTACAGAAAGGAAATAATTGTTTGTAATATCAAGGACTTTGTGAAGTTTTTAGTTGTGCAGGCAAATGTAATTATGATATTCGTCATTTGGGATTTTTTTTCCCTAAAGCAAATCATTTTTTATTTATGCAGCAAAATAATTACATCATTTCAAAATCTTGCATATAGCACACAATTTGGATTCTATGGATTCATTAAATTCATTAAATACGGTACATAATTCATTAATGAAAACTGCATGATTTTTTGTATGCAAATTTACATATTTGATCATCATGCAGGGATCGACATTAACGGTTGCCCGATTGCCCGGGGCAAGTAAAATCTCTATTCGGGCAAGTGAAACTCTGGGTAGACTTGTCCGATCGGGCAAGTAAAATTTCTGATTAGAAGTATACGTCTTTTGTACGTCATCAGATGTAAAGAGCGGTTAATAATTTAACAATTTTACCAAACAAAATCTAAGCTACGTATGTTTATGAATATCTGTTAAATATTATTCTTATAAAATCAGTATTTTTCAGTTAACCAACAACGTAGGCTTTTACGTGGATAACCAGATTATTTTTGTATTGCACACTACGCATTGTAATTCATTTTCATATAAAGTTGGTATAGTATATAAATATAAATAAAAGAATAAACAACTTATATGTGTTTTTCACTCAATAGTTCATCAAAAAATCAAATAAATAATGTTTGAATTTGCATTGAATTGATTGAAATGAAAATTTGGAAGATTTCTTCAAGAGTCTAAATACATATTAAGCAAAAAAAGAGAACAATGAAATATTGATGCCTATTATTAGTATTTAAGAATGAAATGCATCAAAAGATAAGGTTTGATTGAATTTTCACGCAGTGTTTGCTCGGAACCTTAAAGTACACAATTGAAATTGCAATGCATGAACTTTCGACCGATCTAGAACATTTTAAAGGTTTAAACAAATATTAACAAATAAAAAAAAAAGAGATGATCAATTCAATATATCGAATATATTACTAATTAGACGAAACGAGGCACAAATATTTATAAATGATTAAATATAAAACGAATCATGACCAGGTTTTATTTTGTGACAAATAAATAACTATTAATTTTTAATCATTCTTTTTAAAGAAATCTAAATCAATTAGTGAATACCAGAGCCAACTAATATGAAATGTGTATGTTTTTATATGACAATTCTTTAATTCCACATTTCACATAACGATGACATCTAAACATCATTGATGAAAAAAAGTTATATATTTTATTATAGCATTGAATCATGATTTTTTGAAGTATACACTCTCATAACTGCAGCGGTGTGTGCATACAAATTGAGTAACGCGCGTTAGCGCGTTATGAAAATTTGTATGCACACACCGCTGCAGTTATGAGAGTGTATACTTCAAAAAATGAAAATTTGTATGCACACACCGCTGCAGTTATGAGAGTGTATACTTCAAAAAATCATGATTTAATGCTTATATTTACATTTTTTTTAACTTCTTGCCTTGTCTGCAAATGTGATTCATACCTTAAAATTCCTATCGTATCCTTAGGGTAAGTTAATATTGATGGAAGAGCCACAATAACAGCCACAAGCGTGAGCTTTGATTTTCGCTTGTGACGTTGCAGTTTACAGCGTTCAACGTTTGTGACGTCATAATAAAACTCGTCAATTTGACCTTTGACTACTTGTTGCATTTAGAGGCATTTAAACATCACGGAATTTAATGGAAAAACACAGTAGAATGTAAATATATTAAATTGTTTGGGAAAGTCAGTTTTTCTCATATTAATTTTTATCAGATCCTCTTATATTTAAGTCTAATAATCTACCTAAATACTTGCTAGTATTTGATTGATGTGATTTTTACTTTGATATGCGCATTTGACAACATGAATCATATTAATACTACGACACAAAATATTCCATTTATAAATCTTTTTTTTAAAAAGACAAAACTTAATCTATTCAACATTAGATCTTACCTGTTATATATTTTTTCTTATTTTCATTTTATAGATATTTAACGAAAGATATCTGCTCGTTATCAAGAAGATGGAGAAATGGTTCTGAATAACTGCATTATTTTTGCCGATGGATTTGATAACCCTTGTTATCGATTGCATTTTTCACAGAGCTCTCAAAGATTTCAAAGCAACGACAAAAGGTATCTCTCAAGCACCTGGTTTGGCTTTTGTGGTTTTAGAGAGCATTTTTGTAGGAATGAAAATTTTGCAATAAACTTTTATTTTTGCCTGAAAGGACCAGATCGCTACATAAAAAAAGAAATATTAGCCATTTATTATTTCGGTTTTAGATGTATGGTTTGACATTGCTCAAACTGTAATTGACCTTACACCTGTATTCTAGATGGACGACGAAATGCAGCTGGGATACGTCCAATTTGTGTAACCGGAAATTGGGTTTATCAAAACAATAGTTCAATCAACAGTACTGTTTTTATTCTATTATTCTAAAAGGAGAATTTGTTTGTTTGGGAATTTTGCCATTTATGCATATCTTTGTCAAACAATGAGGTTAAAATTAAAATATGTGATTTTTACAAAAGGCATACTAAATATAGATCTTGGTCAGCATTTGGATTTTTTTCTTATCATTTTTAAGCCAACTTCATATAGAAGGTGGGCAAATATTGCAAATGCATGTTTTAAAGCTAACTTAAAATTACATATCATGCAAAACATATATGTGCGCATAATACAGCAGCTCAAATCAAGAAAGAGTTATCGTTACATGCCTACGAATTGATCCCCAAATCAAGATCATAGTTAAGAATTGTATCTTCAGTTCGAAAAATGTACACGATAAACCGACATTGAATTGATCTTAATTAGCTGTTTAATAGTATCTCGTTTGAATTGAACAAAAACAAAACAAATATGCAAGAAATAATTCCTCTTACACTGTATATTAAATTAACATCTGATATAATTCATTAAGAAGTGTTACCAAATTGAAATTGCATAGGGAAATAATGTTTAAAACGTCTCCTTTGAGAGTCAAGAAATAATATTATCTATCAATAGTATTTTAGAATAAAATGCAACAAGATATTTACATGTAATTGATTATTCAAGTAAGGTTTGTTTGTTACCTTAAATTACACAGTTGAAAGTGTATTGCATGACTGTAATTTAAACTGACTCAGAACCATTATTAAAGTTTAACCAAATATAAATTAAACAAAAAAATGAAGATCGTATAAATTTACCGACTTCGCAACTAATTAAACGATACAGGTCAACGATGATCGTAAATAATTTAACATTGAATTCAAGTTTAACTTGGCTATTATCACTTTTTCATCATATTACAGCTACATGTAGCATACATTTAAAATCTTCAAATCCTGAAACCGTACAAAAAGTACATTCCTTTTATTGGCCGACGTTGTGCAGTATTGCAAAAACGCCATCTAGTTCCTAAGAAGTTTTATTTGAGTTAGTACTGAAAAGATAGCAAATGATTTGTATTTTATCGTAAATTACGAATGTGCACTCCTTGAACAGTAAACGTTAGTACAAGCAACGATTGAACAAATATTGCGAATCTCACTTTAAAAATTATTGCCTGTATACAATGTACCGTACGCTTTCAAATATCTTTTTTTGAGAACAGAATGCAGTCTGTGGTGTTTTTACATGTAAATTGATAAATATTAACTTTTTACAATAGGATAAAACTTAACAAGAAATAAATCTACATTCCATTCACATAATTTGACAATACAAAACAGGTTTCTATGGGTTAAGCACAAGTCCATGATAATATCTTAAACATCAAAGTGTAAGATGAAACAATTGTGTATACTGAATAATCAGCATAAACTGTGTTGATAAGTAATCTAAACATTGTAACAAAATCATTCAATTCATTTTGATGAGAAAAGTTTATGTTTAAAAGCCTTTTTTATTTGGTTATTTAAAAACTTTTTTACGATATGCATGCATCTAAAGGAGTATGTTTAAGATATGAAAAAACCTGTTGCAGGTTGCTTTGAATGTTTGCCTTACTTTAATTAATTATTTTTTGTGTATGTCCTCATTTTTAAAAAAGGTCAGCGAAAATACTATTTGATTTAAAGGTATAAACCACAGTCACTTATTAAATTGAGTTTAAAATGTACTCAATAGCTCGTCGATTGTAAAACTGATATTTGTCAACCCACACGACGCCAAATTGTGTGCTCTACTTGAAAGCAGGATTTTATTTTCTTTCTTTTTTTTGAGAGGGGCGGTATTAGTTTTCCTCAAGTTCTGTTTATCAAATACTCTAACATATTTTAAGTTGATGAATAATCTACCCCAATACCTGCTAGTGTTTGAATGATATAATTTTTATTTGGATACACAAAATAAACAACATGAAACATACATCTATTTACAACACATATTCGACATGATCGATTCCATTTAATATGAACGTTTTTTAAGACGAAACTTTCATAATATATTAATGAATATTTATGAAGAAAACTGAAAAAAAAATACACAAAATAAACAGCAATTATGAAAGTTCAAAGCAATAACGATATCAAATATTTTTGTTTAAAGTTTAAACAAGTTAAACAAAAGAAATGGTTGATCAAATCAATATGTCGACTTTGCGATTAATTAAATGAAAACACTTGCAAGTGAACAAAATCAATAAGATTTGTACTCTTGATTACTTCCTCTCTATTACATATAAAAAAACTAATTTACGATAAATTAATATTTTTCATTAAAACGTTTGTACATAAAACGATACACATGTATTGTTTAAGTGTTTTTCAGCTGATGGTTAAGTACACATATTTTTTGGAGTCAAACAATACGCACGGGTATTGATACGCAGTTGCGTGATTTATTATACACAAGTTTTAATTTTTTTACCATACTCGCGGGGAGTTTTACGAAGTTTTAAGCTTACTGCGCAACTAGTGTAATTTTCCCCCTCACGTAATTAACCACGTTTACAGTATTTAGATCAAAATTCGTATATTGATTGACTATCTTGCATTCCTTTTGAAACATTTTGTCATAAATAGTAAGTAGAAATAATAATTCATAAATATTATTTTATAAATGTGAAAATTTGGTTTTTAATTTTCGATAAAAATGTTTACATTACAATGTTATTTCGCATATAAACCGTTTTAAGTCATCGCAATCATCATCCGACCATGACCCATCGCTTTCCATAGTGCAGCAGTCAGCGTTCCTTGTTAAAAACCTATGTCCAATTTGAATATTATTCGGCTGATAAGGACCCCAGGAAACAAAGCTATTGTTATCGAGTTGAGTTCCACCAATCCAATGAAAATTGCCTTCAACTGTTCTATCGTGTAATCCAATCCAGTAGCGGCCAGAGTTGACTTGTTACAAAATGAAATTGAAAATATCATTAGGGTCAAGAATATAACATCTGGTGGCCAAGATATAGTAAATGAAATGAGCCTACAAATTTATGAAATTTGAAACATATTATTTTTGTAATGATGCGTAAAGGTATATATATAAAATCAATTTTATGAAGTCATGGTATATCTAGCACTAAAGCTATTTACCAGATATTGGTTAAGGCTAAACATCGTTCGTAAAAAGGCACTGTCACAAAGGCATGTATATGCATGTCACCCCTTGAATTACGTTACACCCTACTGAAAACCTTAAATTTGTGGCCGACGTGTGGTATCCATTTTGTGGCCTAGATTAATTTTTGTATTTACATATTGTTATATGTGCATTTTCTGTAAATATTGCATTCATCTGTATATTTGATGTAAGTTTTCTCCTGGCCCGGAGAAAGTGTGTAGAATTTGATAATTTCATATCGAAAGAGTAACAGATGTACCTCCACACAGGTAAGACCTCCACAGCGAACTACCCATTTTACACCTGAACCCAATGGCTGAAGTGTAGTATTTCTTATGTTGCTTTAGAATTTGCACTTTTGTACATTTATAGCTCACCAGAGCTTAAAGATTAAGCGAGCTTTTTCGATCACTTTTTGTCTGGCGTCTGTTTGTAAACTTTTTACATTTTCGACCTCACCATAACCAATGGTTTAATCAATTAAACCAAACTTGGCAAAAACCAATGTTAGGTAAAGGAGTTCAAGTAATTTTAATTTAAATCAAATGGGAGATAATATAGAAATATTGAAAAAAACTGTAGATTTTTTCATTCAAAAATTGTCCACAAGTAGATTGGACTAAAACTTAATCTGTAAGAGTGGAATGTGTTCTAATTAATGACCTTTTTTCTTTTTTTTTTGAAGAGTTGTCCCCCTTTGCTTTTATTCTATAAAAATTCATTCTAAACAAAATATATACGGTTTAAAATTCATTTACATTAGTTTTTGTATTCCTAATCACAGGATGAAACTGTGCCATTCAGTCAACTGAAATATGACTGAAAGGTAACTGAAATGTGATTAAATGACATAGCTCTGCAATTCAGTCACCTTTTCAGATCTTTCAGTTAACATTCAGTTGACTGAATGGCACAGTTTCATCCTGTGAATGATAAAATACATCTTTCCACCAAAGTATTTTTTGATATTCCTAGTAATTACTTTTTTACTTATTAAAATAGACCTTAATGCAATTTTCATTAATTAAGTACTGCTTAGTTAATAATATTTTTGAAAAATTCTCTCGGTAACCCTTTTTCTACTCTTAAATGCTTTATATAAATATCAAAGTATTAAATACATGATGAATATTCAAGGTTGGAAAAATTTGGTCCTAATATGATTCGATTACCTTAAAGCATCCTCAAATAGGATATATTCAAGTTCGTCAAATCAAAAATCCCGGGGAGAGGTGGAGGCAACAATTGGGATCGAATTTTACCAAATCTATAGACCAAAAATTCCTCTTAAAAATCAGTTGGCCAGATAAAATGTAACTTGTCTGGGAGCATCCTCATGTAAGGTAGAATAAAGTTTTTTCATACATGTATCATGATGCCAAGGGGTAGGGTGGGTCTCACTGGGAAGAGGTTGTTTACAGTAAAATATATAGAGAGAGAAAATTCCTCCTAGAAACCATTTGGCCAAAAAAAATAAATTGAATAAATTGACGAAATACTTTCAAACTATTTTTATTGAAACCAACTGCCTAGAAAAGTCTGTAGTGTAAGTGAAAGCAACTTCAGATTGTATTAATTCAAATTCATCAAAATCATAATATTCAAGGGTAGTATTGTCCCACATTGGGAGATGAAATTAAGCAAAGAAAAAAATTCATTGTTCTCCGCTAAAATGTTATATCATATAGTTTTACTGATATACATGAATTTTGAAAAATGTTTGACTGTTAAAGAATTGTTTAGATTTTTGCCGAATTTTGCACAATTGGGCCCAACAAAGTTTGATGTTAGTATTATCCTATTTTACATGTAAACTGTACAGTTGTTCATATGATCTGCAATGCTCAATAAGTTATATGACTATAAAATTAGTCTGTAACATAAGGGTCTCAATAGTAAACAATACTATCTGGAGGAAAATTTCAAAATCATTTTTTAAAGTTAACATTTTAGTACATTCTTTTAAGTTAACATTTTAGTACATTCTTTTAATATTTTGTATAAGACACCAAAATGCTTGACTAATGCTGCTCAGGTGAGCGATGCGGACCATGGGTCTATCAATGCATTGACCTGTTTATGTGCTTTTGTCCTGCATTTGATACTTTCAGTGCGACTAGTTGTACGTTCTATCAAGTCAGACCTGTTCATCAAAATACGCACAGTTGGTAAGCAGTCTTATGTTTACACCGGGTCTTCAGGAATTCAGCGAGAAATATTGTGGACAATGCCTTTTACGAGTAGTGCTCAGCTTTAAACGAAATGGTTTTTATGACAAATTGATTTTATACTATTATACTATTAATATTCATAATTTAACGGTTTATGTGTCATTCATCTAACAGCTTTATAAAAACATAAACTTACAACTTTGAAGAGCATTAGATATAAAGCCATTTTTATCCTCCACATCTAGTGTTATTAAATGTCCACCGTCATTTTTACAGTATTTTTCTGCGTTTGACCATGTAAGGTTAACTGTATCTACAATTCTGTAGCAAATCCTTTTCTTATCATCGAGTAAATAGTGTCTATGTCGACAACCTGAAATTAACAAAAGGAATTTAAAGATAACTGAGATTTTTTTCATTATTATTTAAAAGTTTTCATATTTTCCAAAAAGAATAACTTGTCTATTTATCAATCATTTACCTGATCTTAGACATGCTGAAGAATTTCTGAGCGATATACACTGTTCTCTTATTTTACATGCATGATTCAAACAGTGACCCATTATTTCCTATCAAAATATAAGATACAGTCAATAAAACTAAAATCACCAGCTAATCATGCATGATTAGTGCTCGAAAAATAAAATCTTTGTTTGAATTCGATCTATCAATCTGATGTAAAGATAAAAATGGGAAAGCAATATTTTTGTAGATATATCTCCATGAATAATGCGATCAATTTCTAGCGAAGAAACAAATAAAAGTGAAACTTCTGTTAATCCATTTTGGTTTCAACAATATTTGAATATTTAAGAAAGAATAATATGGAATGTAGCATACATTTATATCCTAAATCAGGAAAATAAGTACATACCTTGTCTTGGCTGATATTGTGCATTATTGCAAACCCGACGTCTGGCTTTACAGAAGTTTCATTTAATTCCGTATTGAAGAGGTAGCAGATGAACTGCATTTTATCGTAATTTACGAATGTGCACCCCGTAAACAGGGAACATTCGTGAAAGCAACGAATCGGACCGATGTTGCGAATCTCGCTGTAGGACTCACTGCTTGTATACTTTACGCCTTCGTATATTCCATTGTTTGGTGGACAGCTTACACTTTCTGTTGTTTGTAAATAAGAAATAATTATAATGGCAATACCTGGGAAAAACAATGGTAAGTTTCGAATCATACTTTGGTTTTAAAAATCTAGTTTGTTGTACATAGTTTAACAACAATTGTTTAGGCAATAAACAAGTCCTCTGTAGACTAGGCACTGCTCCGCAATAAGATTGATTATATATAAGATCCTTAGCATCGACCAACGTCCTAATTTAAAGAATTGCATATTCAAAATAATCGAAAACAAATATGTCGATAGAAACATGTAACCAAATCGATCAATTCCATTTGAAACGAAAATTGTATGAAACTCGAGAATTTTTAATGATATTTTTCAAAAAACCGAGTTTATATCTTCTGCCATATAATAAGAATATATTATATGAGTACATTGTAACAGGCTAGGTTGTGACAATTAAAGCAAAATAATATTAAATTGTACATGTTCCATTTTTTCACTAGCTACATATGTTTGCTTACTTTATAAATAACTGCGTATTTAATACTTTTTTTTTTCAAGAAGGACTTTAAGTAATTAATGTTAGTTATGTTTCCTCTAAAAAAAAATACTGTGAATGAATTATTACTTTGTTGTGTAACAAACCAGTGAAATTATTGTGCGTAAAATTCAGTCGTCACCTTGTTCCAAATTGAACTCGTTATATGTGTCGTTATAAAACATTAAACCTAAATAGGGTCCTAGCGAGAAAACAAGAACATAACATATAGTTCAAAAACTAAAAGGGTAGAAAAAACACAATTTGTGAACTTTAACATACCTACGATCTTTTATAAAAAGAAAAATCAAATCAAAGAGAAATCTACGAATGAAATGTACATGTATTATCACTCACGTAACACGTCAAAAGAAGCGTGGTTTGCTTTTTTAAAATATATTTTAGTTCCATTATTTTTTAAAGCCCCCTGTCGTACTTTGGGAAAGGGTTTCATTTCTACCTTTGTTATACGATATTGGGGCAGTTTATGCTGTACAAACCGCGACGCAGTTTATAAAACAAGAGGCCCATCGGCCACATTGCTCACCCGAGGAACAATAGATATGATCAGCTTACATGTAATAGAATCATAATGCAAACTATCTGGACAATGTTGTATAATAAATCTAGATATTGAATAATTAAAAATTCATTTTTCCCATTGGATATTCCTACTATCATTGTTCCCTATTCTAACAAGATAATTGTACAGTCATATCACATGTTTAGCATTTCAGTTCTCAAATAAGATCCTAAACAATTTTTAATGTATATGGGATATAAACCTACATCAAACTCTGAACCCCTTGTGACGCCCAAGAACTGTCCAGGGGCCAAAGTCTACAGAATTTAAAAAAAACCAACCGACTAATAAATTTCTCAATAGAATATCTTTAAAGATTTACTCTATATAATCCTATGTAAAACTTCGACCCCCCCCTCCCATTGTGGCCCCACCCTACCCCCAGAGATTATGATTTTCACAATTTTGAATATACCTTACCAGAAGATGCTTTCACACAAATTTCAGCTTTTCTGGCTGATTAGTTTCTGAGAAGAAGACTTTTAAAGATTTACTCGATATATTCCTATGTCAAGAATTTAATCCCTCAGTGTGGCCACACCCCAGGGGTCATGATTTTTACAACTTTGAATCTACATTATCTGAGGATGCTTTCACACAAGTTTCAGCGTTCCTGGCCAAATCATTCTTAGAAAAGGTTTTTTTTTTGAAAATTTCTCAAATAATTTCAATAATGCTTAATTAAGTCTCCTTGAAAATAGTCGTGGCTCTTAATTTTCACAATTTTGAAATTTTTTTTGCTTAAGGGGGCTTTGTTCCAGGTTTGGTTGAAATTGGCCACTGGCAAGTAGTTCTTGAGAAGATGTCGAAAATGTGAAAGGTTTACAGACGTACAGACAGACGGACGGACTGATAGACGACAGACGAAAATGTGATCAGTAAAGCTCATTTGAGCTTTCAACTCAAATGAGCTAAAAAGCGTAAACTCTCCCAAGTTTGCTTATACTCGTATCACATAGAAAGATATCAAATCGATTCCTTATAAAGTGATTTTCTTACAACTCATATCGTAAATAAGGTTTAACATTCAATGAAATGACGTTAAACTGTACAGAAATCTATTAATAACGTCAGGCGTACTATTACATTTTGCACACGCGTCGTATTGAGACGTAGGCAAGTTATGTTAAACAGTATGGATGAATTTGTTCAGTCAATCAAACGAGGTGTTACATTTAAAATTATTTTTTTATATTATAACTGCATCTAAGTTAATAATATATCTCTCTATTCTATTTTCTCGATTGATTGGCGCTATCGTTATATACCGTATCCCTAAAATATGTAATAGTTTACTGTTTAAGTAAGATCATTTTTTTAATACGTCTCGGCGATACAGACGAAATAAAACTTAAAACTTAGATTGTCATGAGTAATCAATTTTGTAAACTACAATATTCTGTAAAACACTTGCTTCAAAATAATTCTTGCCGTAAAAAACTTCCCAAACATTATCTATTGTTAACCTCTCAGGATCTTCAGCAAGCCAAAAATTACTAATAAACACTTGTCAAACAATTGCCATTGATTTTTTTATAAAGGTAGTTCTACATTGATTTGATTATTTAAAAGTATTATCAAAACATACCAAAAAAGGCTTTGTAATGTGAGAAGGATTCATCACAGCTATTACAATAAGTACACAACATACATGTATTTTTTTTGGACTTAAAGTATACAGAGTTTTACCTTCATTTTTTTTCTAATGCAAGATATTTGTATTTGTACATGTATAAATGAGTTGTATTAGTTTTAAAAAGAATGCATACTGAGCAAACAAAACGTTGTATTGCGTAAGAGGCGACATGCATTTTAATGATCGATATTTCACAATAAATTGATTATATTCCTGTTCAGGCAGACGGATTTTTAAAAGAGTTATAACAACCTGATTTTAAAGCTTAAGATATACCTTACAATTTGGAAATTCCCGTATCTATATATAACTTATATGTATTCATGTCAAATCGGATGCTTGTTTAAAAAAGTGTGCTCGTGAGCGCTTGCCAAAATTCTCTATACCTGCGAAACAATTCTGACGAACGCTTGCGAGCTCTCACTCTGCTGAAAAGGCCTCCAGTTTCATTTTAAATCACTTTGGGATCATTGTGTTTGTGATATCTCTTTTGAAGGCTTTAAGGGTAAGTTTAAAGAAAACTTACGGCAATTAAATATCAATAACAAGTTTCTATGTTTCTCCTCACATCTAAAATGTTTTTGAACAGGTTTGTTTTTTCTCCGAATAAAATAAATTAATTTTCTATATACATACATATTAATTATTTATGGTATAGATATAGTGTATCGACTCTTAAATGTACATGTTTACCTATTTGAAGATAAAATGCTGATGTAAGTTTAAATTGGTTAATACAAATGACAACCACATGGAGCAGGGGAGGGGGATAGAATAGAATACAATTATAATATAAACAATACGACATAATCAAACCTAATAAAGAATTTTCTTTTTTAACGAAACTTTTATAAACCTACTAGGTACAAACATGAAAAAAAATATTCTCACCTAAATTGAAATATCTTTAAATTTTAATATTTCGATTTATTCTATCTTACAGCTTTCTGACGAAAGGTACCTATTCGCATTAATGAAGATGGAGAAATGGATCTTGATAAGTGCAATATTCTTGTTGCTGGATCTCATAACTCTTATTATCGATGGCATTTTCTACAAAGAGTTTAAAGATTTCAGAGAAACTCCAAAAGTAAGTAATTTTACTCAGAAGGATGCAAATGAACTGAAAGCACCAGTTTTAGCATTTGTGGTTCTGGAGACGATTACAGAAGTTATGAGCTTTGCATTTACCATATACCTTTTCATAACAGCAGATCGCTACGTTCAAGAAAAGAAAAACTGGCCATTCGTTATATCTGTCCTCGGTGTATTGTTTGACTTCGCTCAAACTGTTATTGCCCTAACAACTGCATTCAAAATGGACAAAATGGAACTTGGAGATGTCCAATTTGTAAAACCAGTGTTTGGGTTAATTAAGGCAATATTTCAATTGCCACTACTTTTGCTTATTTACCGTGAAGAAGCGCCATTTACTCGGCTAATAGAAGTTGAAAACGACGAAAAAAACTACGGGTCAAGTCCCAGAAAGCGTCCGTCTTGTCTTCAATGGATGACCTTTATTGGCAATGGTATTAACTTGTTTTGTTCTTTCATTTTGCTAACTAGAGTTTCAAATTTTATGTAACACAAAGATAACAACAAGACTGTGTGTAGCTGTGTGTTTTTTATTCTTTTATGAGGAGATTTATCAATAACGTACACCTAAATGTAGTTGTATCAATGTGTTTTGTCTTTCCTATCTTGGTCTGCCCTATGTATATATGTGTTCTTTATTTTTTATTTTTTTTTTTGCTTCAAAAGCAGCTGCTTTATTATTTTTATGTCTATAACGACCATTGATTTTTTTGCAGGTTTATGTTAATAATGCATTAGCATTTATAATTGTATTGTTAGTGTCATATCCATTTGTGATTTCCAAATTCAATATTTACCCCCACCTCATCATGCTGTGCAAATCGCCCTACCGATGTTTCCTCTTCTTTATTCTTTTGTTAACAATGTAATAATAATATACTCATACCTGACGTACACGCAAGATAATCGTGAAAATCTATTTTCATTGCTGAGTGATATCTATTTTTAGCGTGCGTCATGTATAAATCCCCATTCTAATTTTATCTGCAATAGTTGTGTAAGAGATTCAAAGTAATGGCAGCAGAAAACTAAGCTTATTTATATAGTTAACGTAAAATTGATGTAGTTGCCAATGTTTTAATAAACTTCAATTTCCGTTGTGTTTCTTTTTAATTTGTTATTCTCTTATTATCGATAAACCAGATTCGATTGCTTCCAGACGAAAGTTTATTAAGTAAATGTATAAAAGAAGGTTATCTTTTAAAAAATAAACATATAAATACATATATACACGTCATATATTTATTGCATAAGAAAAACAAAAAAATGAGAACGTATTAAATAAAATATTAACCCATTTCATCGGTATTTTAGAATGAAATACATCAAAAGATCTAATTGTGTGATCACGCAGTGTTTGCTCTTAACCTTAAATTATACGGTTGAATGTTTATTGCATGCAGTTTCAAACGATCTAGAACATTTTTCAAATTGTTTAAAGTTTAAACAAGTAGAAATATAACAGAAGAAATAGATGACCATATCGATCTCTCGATTTCCAAATAAAATAGTTGAAAGAGTCGCAGGTGATCAACAATAAATATTTAAACTCAATGTAACTAGACTTTTAACTAATAAGCACATTCATTATATTATTTGAATTGTTTAATTCTATGAAAATTAAAATCATTTAAAGTAATTTCGTACATAAACCGAAATATTAGGATCAATATTTGTTCAACAAATCTAAATAATTAAGGAACGCCATGGTCTACTAATAACAATTACTTTACAAAATGTATCTACGTATATTACAAATGTACTTGACCATCTTTTATTCTTGTCACAACGTTATAACATAAATAGTAATAATTATTTAAAATATATATTATATATGTGAAAACTCGGTTTTAATATTTTTGAAAGTATAATGCCTACATTACAATGTTATTTCACATATAAAGGGTTGCGGGGTCTCGCAATCATCATCCCACCACGACCTATCACTTTTCATACTACAGCAGTCAGCATTAGTTATTAAGAAATTTGATGCAATGTTATTTGGCTGATTAAGACCCCAAGAATCAAAGCTATTGTTATCAAATTGAGTTCCATCCATCCAATGGAAATTCCCTTCAACTTTTCTATCGTGCAATCCAATCCAGTAGCGTTCAGAACTGACTTGAAAATGGAATTGAAATATATCATTAAGCTTGATCACGTACATGTTAAAGCTGAACACTACTCATAAAAAACAACAGTACACGAGTATATAAACCACAGATAAAGTTTACCCCAATAGTGTAACAATAACACAAGGTATCTAATTCTAAATTGCGTGGATTTTCAATCATTTTTGCTTTCAACGGAATAACAGCGGACAAATGTTTATGATCATTTTCTTCTACGATAATTTGTGCACACAACCAAATAGGGTTCGCTTGCCTTTATTTACTTCTTTCTTCAAAAGCAGCGTCTAAACATTTTTCGCCTTCTTAATAAGTAGTTTCACATCACGAACTTCTATGTATTGGTCTCGGGAAGAAAGCAGATATTAAAATCAAACTGTTTTAGAAAACTACTTTTTTTACTAATAAATGTCATGATTCCCACATCGTACATATAACCTGTAATTTATTTAGCTTTCCCAATACCCAATACTGTTACGCTATCATTAGATGCACACTTATTCATCAGTCCGAGGCCAGTACATAGAGGATCGTGGTGTTTAACAACTTTTCCAGTAAGCGAGCAATGATTGGACACTGGTGATGTCGATACAAGACAATAAATGCAATAGTGCCATCCGTGGCTTCCTGGGTAAAGTATCGTACAAGAGGAATTTCCCATTGCGATTCATCTGAACGCGAAAATGATAGCAATTCACAGAAAATGGCACTCTAAGAAAGAATTCGGACTTGCACCCGATTGCACACCTTAACCTCATTGTGATTCATTTGAACGAGAAAATGATTGCAATTCCTAGAAAATGGCACTCTAAGAAACAGAATTCGGACTTGCACCCGATTGCACACCTAAACCTCATTATTATCCGGAACGTGTAAATTTCGTCACGTTGCCTTAGATTTTACGCTTTTATTCCTTGTCTTATGTGCATTTTCTGTTTGAATATAATGCATTGACTTATGTTTGTTGTTACTTTTGTCTTAGCTTGGAATTACTGCGTATGATTTAATAATTTTATCGCAACGGAGTAAGACAGCAATGTGAGATGCCAGTCTACAAATGTGAGACCTGTTCATAGAAAAAGTTTTAACAAATATGTGGTCTACGGCTTATAAACGTGTTGAAGGGATAGCAGCGAGGAAAGAGAAATATCGCGGACAATGCATTTTACGAGTAGTGTTCAGCTTTAAACAAAAAAGATTTGATGATGAATTCATTTTTATACTATACTGACCATAATTGAATGGTACATATTATGCAATTAATCTAACAGATTTGTAAAAACATGAACTTACAACTTTGAATTGCATTAGATAGAAATCGATTTTTATCCTCCAAATTCAATGTAATTAAATGTCCACCGTCATTTTCACAGAACTGTTGTGCGTTCGACCATGTTAAGTTAACTGTATCTATAATTCTGTAGCAAATCCTTTTCTTATCATCGAGTTTGTACTGTTTATGTCGACAACCTGAAATTAACATAAGACATATAAGAAAAATTTATATAGATTTTTGTTTTTTCCTTGATTCATATTTTCCATGAAACAGTATATTTACATAGATCATGTTTTAACAATATACCTGATTTTAAATTTTTAACATGCTGAAGAATTTCGGAGCGATACACACTGTTCTCCGTTCTTACATGTATGATTCAAACAGTGACCCATTATTTCCTATCAAAATTTAAGATACAGACAATATATTAACACTAGAGACATAATCTGATGATAAAAAGTCATGCATAATAGATAGTGTTCGTAAAAATGAAATCTTAACTCAATCCAATAATCTGCTATAATAAATGTATAGCAAAACAAGACTGTGTTTAGAAATATGCCAATTAAAGTTAAATTTATACCAACTAAAAATATATTATTAATAAAACAGAAACATTCGATATTATCCGTAATTTATTCACAACAGTTTTAAGTAAGAATACCTGAAGCTAGCATATATTTAAAATCGTAAATTTGGAAATAAAGTACATACTTTATCTTGGCTGACATTGTGCATTATTGCAAATCCGACGTCTGGCTCAACAGAAGTTTCTATTAGGTCTGTATTAAAAAGGTGGCAGATGAACCTCATCTTATCGTAATTAACGAATGTGCATACCTTGAACAGTAAACATTCGTGAAAGCAACGAATTGGACCGATTTTGTGAATCTCGCTAAAGAAATCACTGTCTGTATACTTAACGCCTTCATATATCCCATTCTTTGGTGAACAGCTAAAACTTTCTGTTGTTTGTATGTTTAATCGAAATAAAACGTATACAACTAGGAAAGACATAAATATATTTTGAATCATAATTTGATTAAAAAAATGCACAAGTCCTTTTTTAGACTAGGCACTAGTCCGCAATAAGAGTCACAATCAATAAGACTCTTTTTTTATAGATCACGGTCTCAATTTAAAGAACTGCGTATAACAAACAAAATCGGAAAAAGGTATATTGACGAAAAACTGTTACCATATCGATAAATTCATTTTGAAAGGAAAGATCAATTATACACGAGGATATTTGATAATTTATTTCGAAAAACTGAGTTTATTTCTTCTGCCATGTTATTGTTTAGATTACACATTAAACAGTCTATGACAATTTTAGCAAATATTTATTTTTGTTTTCTAAATATCATGTAACATTATTTCAATAGCTATATAGTTTGCTTTCTTTAGAAAAAATAATAATAAACGCTTTCCTCTTTTTTAGAAATTAAAATGCTATCAGCTTGCGTCTTAAAAGTACATGCCAATAACTGATGCAAATAAACGATTGACAAATCATATTGCACACAATTTCACAATGCTCTGTTTGATAGACATTTTCACAAAATACAAACTCCTGACAAATGACTAATGTGCTGTGTAACAATCCATTGACTTGTTAGCATTGTAGGTTGGACTTCGACTAGGCGCTTTTTAAAATTATAGTGTGAAAATTTTCACAAATGCAATAGTTATAATCATCTTGAAATCGATTCCTCTCGAGCTCTGTAGGTATTGAATGAATGAAAGTTGAGAAAATATTAACATTACATATTATTACTTATTAGGTTTGTTACTGACTGTTTACAGAAATGTGTGGGGTCGGTAAAGTCCATAGAAGGCGAGGCGGAGCCTATATAATAAATTAAAATCATAGGCTTATTATCTAATTTTGTACCTTTCTCGTCAGTCGTCTGTGCAAACCTGGATGCCATTGTATATATGATCGTGTTATTACGTCACTGGCAAAAGGGGAGTCACTCTGAATATTTTGGGGCTTTAAAATTAAAGGTATGGTTGAACGTTTGTGTTAAAAATAAGCTTAAATAACGTTACGTTCGCCATGTTGCCGTATAAATTTTAACGCCCGCCGTGTAAAGAAGTTTATAAGGCAATCACGTGACGCGATTCATCCAATGATGTCGAGACATTCTAGTCCGAGGCAAAACAAAATTCATTAAGTCTCAGGAACCATACAATGTATGAATCTTAATATACGCACAAATGTTGTACCTAAGGAATGAGTTCAATTTCTTCCTATGTTATAAACCATAACTTTGGGAAATTTACGCTTTATTAGCCGAAGATAAAACATTGATTTCTTATGTTGTAATTTCTTCACAACTTAAAAACAGAAAATAAGGCCAAATGTTAAATAAAATGACGTTAATCCGTACAAAAAAAGTACTTATAACGTCAAGCGTGTTCTAATGTTTTGCACACGCGTCGTATTGTGAAGTAACAAGTTATGTTAAACGATATATATGAATCTGTGTAGCCAGTCAAATGAGGCGTTACGACCAAAATTAAATTTCTATATTATAACTGCATGTTTATTAATAATACATCCATCTTTTTTGTTCTCTCGATTAATGGCGCTGTCGTTTTATATCGTATCTTTAAATTGTGTAATATTTGGCTGTTTAATGAAGAGTATGCAAATAAACATTTCTTAACAATACGTCTTAGCGATTTAGACTAATAAGAACAAAAAAACTAACATAGTTATGAGTAACTAATTATGTAAACCACAAAATTATGCAAAACATTTGCTCTAAAATAATTCATGTGATAAAAAAAATTCCCACAAATTTTAAACCACTCGGGATCTTCACCAAGCCATTTAAAACTAACATACATTTGTCAAACAGATTTTTATCAAGGTGGTTCTACATTGATATGATTATTTAAAAATATTATCAGAAACATACCAAAATGAAGAAGGCTTACATAGGCAGTGCCTGCTTTGTCTTCGTTATTTTCTAATGTCAGATATTTGTACATGTATAAACGAGCTGATTGCTGTTGTGTGAATTTTTAAAAATGCGCACTGTGCAGACAAAACAGTGTATTGCCTAAGAGGCGACTTGCATTTTAATGAACGGTATTTCACAATAAACTGATTTAACTCCAGTGTAATTCCTCTTCATGCAGACGGAATTTTTAAGAGTTTCTCAAATTTGCCATACATAGTATAATTTAACTTATTGTTTAAGATATATTAACTGTAAATTTACCCTAGTTTCTCGAGTATCGACAACTGATACATGTATACTTCGATCAATCTGTATACAACTATTCCATGATTTCACATACGTTCTGATATTTATATTACAACCTGTTTTTTGAAACTTAAAATATACCTTCATTTTTGAAAATTCCCATTCTAAATATAACTTATATGTATTCATGTTGTTTAGAAGAGTGTGCTCGCGGGCGCTTGCCAAAATTCCTATACCTGCAACATAAATTCTGACGAACGTTCGCGAGCTCTCACTCTGTTGAAAAAGCCTCGGGTTTCATGGTATCATTGTGTTTGTGATATCATTTTTGAAAAGCATTAAGGGGTAAGGTTAAAAAAAGCTTACAGCAACTGTAAATCAATAACTAGTTTCTTTGATTCTCTCCACATCTTAAATGTTTTCGAACGATTTTTAATATCAATTTTTCTCTGACTAAAAAAATTAATTTTATATATTAACTGATATATTTATTAATAGTCCCATACCGGTTTTCATCGGATGGGACTATAGCTTTCATCTGCGTCCGTCAGTCCGTCTGTCCGTCCGTCGGTCCGTCTGTCTGTCCGTCCGTCTGTCTGTCCCACTTCAGTTTTCCACACTTTTCTTTCTTTATGCGTTTGAGGAATAATATGAAATCTGCTGAACAGCTTCAAAATGTCAAACTACAGATCGAGTTTACACTTTTGTAGCGTCTGGTTGACATATTTTCGAGAAAATTATTTTTTTTATATTCCATTTGTTTAATGTTCGGGTTTGCTATCGGGTTCGGTGTATATCGAATAAACGAGGAAAGTATGTAGTCAGTAATAATATCGTACATTACTTGGACCATTCCTTTTATTGTTTCTAACAAAACAAATAAGTTCTGTATAATAGTGTCAAGCATTGTGTTGTAAATTTAATTGACGGGTTTTTTGTACTATTAAAATCGGGTTCGTTATCGGGTTGGTCTGTTGATTCGGGGTACAGAAGGCGGTAAGAAATGATATTCTGAATAACAGTGCAATGTTTACACAAATTTCTACAAACCAGTAGGGGACGTGTATTGCTTACGCAATACTTTCAGAATGACTGTTCTTTATGGTATAGATACAGAGTTTCGACTCTAAAATGTACATGTTTACCCAGTTGACGATAAAATACTGATGTAAGTTTAAATTCGTTAATCAAAATGACAGTTACTTAGAGCGGGAAATTTTTAAAGAAGGGGATATGGTACAATGCAATATTAATATAAAAAAATCGACACAATCAATCACGATTTCGAAGTATGTTTTTAACGAAACTTTTAAGGGGTGACAGGGGCTAGCAATGGCACACAATGGATGTGCACAGTGGCTGACAGGGGATTACAGGTTGTAAGAGGGCTGTGCTGTATACATGGGCTGACAAGGGGTGCCCAGGGAATGACAGGGAAAACACAAGGGAAGACTGAGGATTTTCATACGGACAGGGGTTTTCAGAGCCAGTAGTGGAAATTAAGTTTAATCTGTCGTATTTTGATTGATTATATTTTACAGATTTTTGACGAAAAGTACCTATTTGCATTAATGAAGATGGAGAAATAGTTCTTGATAAGAGCATTATTCTTGTTGATGGATTTCACGACTCTTGTTATCAATGGCGCTTTCCACAAAGCTTTTAAAGATTTCAAAGAAACGCCAAAAGCAAGTGAATTCACTAAAGATGATGCAAATGAACTAAAAGCACCAGTTTTGGCATTTGTTGTTCTGAAGACCATTACAGAAATTAAGAGCATTACAGTTACAATTTACCTTTTCATAACCGCAGATCGTTACGTTCAAGTTAACAGAAAATGGCCATTCATTATATCTGTCATCGTGTATTGTTTGACTTCCCTCAAACTGTTATTGCCCTTACAACTGCATTCAAAATGGAGAAAATGGAACTTGGGGATGTCCAATTTGAAAAACCAGTGTTAGGGTTATTTAAGGCAATATTGCAATCGCCACTACTTTGGCTTAATTATTTTGAAGAAGCACCATTTACTCGGCTAATAGAAGTTAAAAACGACGAAATAAACTACGGATCTAGTTCCAGAAAGCGTCCCTCTTGTCTTCAGTGGATGGCTTATATTGGCAATGGTGTAAACATTTTATGTTCTTTCATTTTGCTGACAAGAGTTTCAAAGTCTATGTAACACAAAAATAATAAAAGGACTGTTTGTAGCTTTTTACGCGTTTTGTATTCTTTTAAAGAGATTTATCAATAATGTCTACGTGTACATGAATGTAGTTTTATCAATGTGTGATTGTCCTCCAATCTTGATCTGCCCTATGTAAATATGTTTTCTTTTTTTTTCTTTTTTGCTACAAAAGCAACTTTTTATTATTCTTATCTCTATTCTGACAATTAATATTCTTTACAGGTAGGTTAATATTATAAACGCATTAAGATTTTTTTAATTGTATTGTCAGTGTCATTTCATTTTTGATTTTCAAATTCAATATTTTCCTCCACTTCCTCATGCTGTGCAATTCGCCCTACCAATGTTTTCTCCTTTTTTTTGGATAACAATGTTATATTTATATACTCATAGACTTACATACAAGATAACCGTGAAAATCTCTATATCATTGCTGAGTGATATCTATTTTTAGTGTGCACTATGGATAAATCCCCATTCTAATTTTATCTTCAATAGTTGTAAAAGAGATTCAACAGAATCAAAAGTAATGGCAGGAATCAAAAATAAATCAAAGCTTATTTATAAACGTAGCATTAACGTAGTATAATGTAAGTATAATCTTTCTGAAAATCGGACGTGTCTAGTTTTGAATATAATTTAAAGGGTCATTATCATGGCGTATTGAATTATCAGCTTGTAATGTTCAATTACCAACATGTAATGTTAAAGTATCAGCGTAATATGTTACAGTATCAGCATGATAATGTTAAGATATTCGCATGCACAATGTACATGTAACGTTGATGCATCAGCTATAATGTTGAAGTATCATCATATTATGATTATCCATATGAAGCAGTTAAGACGTTCCATATGCATAGGTATACCCCTGATTACACTATTACATGTTAATAAATCCAAAACCGTGCAAAATAGATATACAATATAGCTGGAACGGTAGCTCCACGATCCGTCATTCCATATTTTCTGTAAATCTACAGCTCTGAAGCTAGTGTAAGTGAAATTTTGTCAACAAAGCCTAATACTCGAAGGAAAAAATCGGCACAACAGTTGTGTCCTTTAATTTTACCATATTCTAAATGCTTGCTCTATTGTACTAAATTTCATATTTTTTTTCTTAAGTTATGAGTTTGGATAAAAAACAAATCGTGTTATTCTTGTGTCTTTGTGGTAAGTATACAAAAGATAATTTTGTATTATAATAATGAAGAATCGACTCTATTTTTAACAATTTATGAATATGAATTTCTCTGAAAAAGACCTCTGAAAGAAAGTCAGGTCTATTTTTAATAGTTCCTACTTCAATTGTTAAGAAGCTACAAATTCAAATTAAAGTAAAAAAAAAAAATGCCCGGCGTGTAAGAAAAAGCTTCCGCTATACCAAAATAACGAGCCGATAGCAATGATTCACCAAACTTAATCTTTGAATTTTCTTCAAAAAATAACCAAAAGAAAATTCTAAATACTTATTGAAGCATTGGCAAAAGATGCGCATGAAATTCATTACAGACGAAATACTTGACATAGCGTAGGTTTTAGGCTCCATACAAAACGAAAATAATAAATCTCGTATCACATTTCAATTTTTGTAAACATATTTGTAAGCGGCTCGAAGTTGCAGTCGTTCTGACCCTTCTCCAGTTCACGCCGTAACAAAAGCTAGCTGCAATAAACCACGAAACCAACTTGAATGCACTCTTTTTTCTCAGAAACGTATTGTCATATGCCTCTATAAAATACCTTCAGTCCTTTGAACCAGCTTTAGTTTTAACAATACCCTTGAGATAAACACATCTTTGATTTCCTTTTTCGTACGAATACTTCTTGTTCAAAAGGTAAGTTGAAGTTCAACTCTATTTAAAGCAATATGAGCTGCAATTTTCATGATTATTTTCGTCTAAAATGACAAAAATATCATGGTTTTCAACTTTCTTTCCGTCAAATTTTGGTGAAAAGGGGCGTTAAGGAGCCATAATTGGAACAAAATTGAATTATTGTCGTCCTCTACAAAATTGATTTGCTATATGTTCCTTAAAAGAGATATCCTTCCTCTGACAAAAATTAATAATTTTTTACAACCTTATTTATCGTAAAAGTTTAAGTTACATGCAGATTTACCATTCGATAAGTTTTTTTTACAACAAAATGAAGTTCTAAAAAATACAGCTCATATTGCTTTAACAACATAACAATCTGTGTATTTATTAACCTATCAACATGTCATGTATATATAGAGCCCAAGGCATGCCAAATTATTTTTTTTTTTTGCTCCTCAATGGATTGGACTCGTTTTCAAGAAAACTTAATAGCATAATAATATAGTAAATAAGTATGCAATGAAATGTCAAGTCACCTTCAATATGTAAACATTTTTACCTATCGCCGAAGCAAAGTAGTATTTAAATGAACATTGTGCCCCACAGGCTGCACGTTGTATAATGAAATGGGGCATGGAAGTCTGCCTTCCCCCACCCAGCCCACACTTCTCTTTCAGCACAAACTTTTCTTAAATCTACATATACAACTGTGAATTATCATGCCTTGTTTACAAGGGGGGGGAGGGAGTGCGGAAGGATCTTCATGATTGTTGGACGAATCTTTTTTTCTGTCAACTTTTTTTGGATTTATCTGCCCCACCCCCCCCCCCCACCCCCCCCACACACACACACATACAACACTAATAACACACTTTCGAAAGCGATGCTAGGTGCCTGTTTCAAATAACAATATCTATTTTAAATTTTAAGAGCAAAGTTTTAAATATTTTGACATAGTTTTCCAGTTCAAGTTCTATACAGAAAAAAATATTACTAAAATTAATAAAAACCTCATCAGCTAATAAAACTCGCTTACACTGCTTGCACGGATCTAAGCTTTCAGACCCCCACCCCTTGTCAAATTTAAAGGATACCTGCAGCCCAGCCAATGTGAAACATATGTTAAAGAGTTTATTTACCCAAATTTAACGCAAAAAACCGCATCGAAATCGGTGCAAAAATAACGGAGTTACGCCTCTTCAAAGTGGCTATTTTTAACTGCTTTGGGAAATCTAATCAAGAGAAAACAGAATTAGGCGATAACGAGGCTTCAGCGGAAGTGACGTCACGAGGTCAACAGGAGGGAAATTTCCTTACAAAGCTATACAAATTAAATTCGAGTTTTCAGCCAAAATGATTGATATAGGTCTGATGTTTTGACGTATCTTGTTATTTTAAGTATTGTAGATCTAGAAATTTGTATCCGTTATTATTTTATTACAATCAGATTTCTTTTTAAAGGATTTTAAAATTTGTTATTTTCGTCGCCTTTTTACCGATTAATACGATGTCTTAAAACGCTTACATTGGCAAATGTATGTTCATTATTCATTTTTTGATTACATAATATCCTTTCACACACGAGTGATCGGAGATAATGACACAGGTAAACAGGTAAACTAACGAAGCCACTGCTCCAGACACACGTGTATCTGGGGTATTTATACACAAGGTACACGAGTCTGGTGAACAAAGAGAGGGTTTCACACCTCTAGACTGGTAAATTGATTTGTGTATAATTAGCTACTCAATTGTTAAAAGATAAAACAGAAAAATAAATTAGACTGTGTAAAATCAAGCATTCGTCAGCTAAAAGATGTGTATCTAGTCCGTCAATTAGTGATTATAGACAATGCATGAAAATAGTCAAACTAATGTTCGAAGTAAATGCCTTTATTGTTACTTATCTAATCACTTAAATAATGACCAAATTTACAATTCAGCAATTGAAACCTTTTTATGTGATCAAGTAATTATTTCGGAAGTAATTACGTTGGTCTTTATAATTTCTTATTTAATAAAGTGCAACTTTCTTTCGAGCGCTGTGGTCAGCAATTAAACGCTTTGTAACTCCGTATAGACTGAAAACGAATCATTATGAAATCTAAATAAAATGGATCATTTTGACAAAGGATGTAAATAAATGTAAAATTAAATTCCATTATCGTATTTTTAAAAGAATACGAGACAGACTTAATCATGCAGTCATCGTGGACGTTCGCCTTGATCCGTTTATTATCCCGTGTTTGTTTGTTAAATAATGCATACAATTTTGATTGTTATTGGTCCGATATCAATATCATTGAATCATCGGGCGACATCATTTGTAATTTTATGCCTTATACGAGGAATAGACCCCGAGTTACCTTTTACGAAATATCATTATGTATTATCAATATTATTACTCAGTTAATAATGTCACTGAGAAATAATTCGAAAGAATGACAATATTAACAAAATATGTTTCTTATAACAATATTGCTTTGAATAATTGTCATTTTGCTACATATGGTGTGCATTTATATGTAGAATGTGTTACACATTTGACGAAATTCATGAAGCAAACAATTGTCCGAATTCGGCATTTTTGTTCGATAAAATACGGGTTAAACTCAAACGACAGTATAATTAGTCATCCAGGGTTGATAAGGAAATAAAACAACAGAAAAAAATGTTCATATATCTTTAAAACAATGCAAGAAAACGAACAGTTTTCATACGATATTCCTGTTTCTCATACAGCGGCGTTGACCCCGTGACGTCACAGTTCATCTCGCGCCAAATCGGCTTGATTCAAAACTCGTTCAGGTGTGAAATCGGGTTTTCCCCAATTATCTCGAAAACTACTTATGCGATCGCTGTAGAATTTTCAGGATGATGTTTTTACACATAGATCTCCATTATATCAAAAATTGACCGGCACTGCAGGTACCCTTTAAGTTTATAAAATTCCCGTGGTACTAATGAAATGATGTTACACTATTAGAATTTGGGGAGGGTAGAACACCGTCCAAAAATTTTTATAACAATTACAATTTGGAATCAGTATCAAACAATAGTTGTCATTGAAGCAAAACCGATCATAGATAAGACCGACCGATAGACTGTTTAAAACTGGACCGTGTAGTTTTCAGCCCTGCCAGGTTCTGTAGCGCTATGTATCACAATTGGTTTTTTCTAAGAATAGAAGAGAATTGACTCGTTTGCAGCAAATATTATTTGATAAAGTTTTATGTCAGGTGCCATTTTCAATTTTATTTATCTGAACAATTTTGATTTACATCATTTTTTGTTTTAATTCATTTTACATATGTTCCTTTTTAAGGATCATGGGAGAAGGGTTGGTAAACAATATAAATAATACACCGATTTTGGTCCTTTTAAATGCCTCAATCTTGGCGTTGGATCTCCTTAGTCTTCTAATTGACGTCCTTACAAAACAAAACACTATGAATAAAACATTCCGTCCTTACCCTAGGTTATAACTTAATTTGTACTTAATAACATCGTTAATGATGTTCTGATATTCGGTAGTCAACATGTTTTTAAGTTGTATTAATGCTGTAGAGTGTATGTAGCCCATTGTTTAATTCGATTAAAATGTAAATATGCGAGGGGCGCAACTCAAGTTGCTCGCTAGATAGCGCCACCACATCACCGAGTTTTCGTAATAAAATCCGCCAATGTTTATGGGGAGCAAAGTGGACCGAAAACACTTGGCTAGCGAAGATGATAGATTGTGTGTCTAACAAATAACAATGTTTATACCGAATAAAATCTGTTTGTTAATTTTCTTTCTTTTTTTTATCCACAACCTATGTAATTAATAGTCTTTTCAAAGTCAAAATTTGAACTGTTCTCAACATTTTTGTCCTTGTCAGCGAAGAACAATTGAAATTGTCAACCATGTATGAGGGTTGCTTGATATGTAATTCTTATTGTACGGTATCTCCAAAGCATTTGACTCAAAAATTGAAATATACACTTCATCCCTGATTTAGATGGGCTTATGAGGCACTTACTGATGGCTGAGCTAAGCGCTTCTAATTAAGGACAGTTCCTACACTGAACAGATAAGAAGGTTCAAGGTATTGGAACAAACAAAAATAGAATGAGGCTGAATATGTAGAGTATGGTTGATGTGACAAGACGGTAACCTTTGACGACTTAAAGAATTGCTTTACAAGCTCGGATGTATGTGATGGAGCATTTATGAAGTAGACGAACATGCCTAAATTCTTACTCATTGCGATGTTTGTAGGAAACAGAAGACCATATTTTATTCTTCTGTTTCTTTTCCGATATTCTTCTTCGATGTTATGTATAACACAAGCAGTAATATGTAACCCAGTAGTACATGTAATAGAGAAAAAAACATATCAAAAAGGAAAAAAAAATGCTTCAAAATTGTCTTAACAATATGATACCGATTAAATTAATCTCTAGTAGTTTTTTTATTTTCAAAATATCTCAGTAACGGTAATAAGTTTTTAGACATTTGTTTCATTAGCCATTAAGACATAGGAACTTGCTCTTTACATTTGGGGTCTCGGAGGTCTGAAGTATTTCATCTTAGTAAAAAGGAGTCTAACACTTTGAATAGAGAATCTACCTCTTTTCAGGTCATGTCGCGTTGTCAAATATCCCAGTCAAAGTATAATCTTTCTGAAAATCGGACGTGTCTAGTTTTGAATTTAATTTAAAGAGTCATTATCATGGCATATTAAATTATCAGCTTGTCATGTTCAATTACCAACATGTAATGTTAAAGTATCAGCGTAATATGTTACAGTATCATCATGATAATGTTAAAGTATTAGCATGTACAATGTACATGTAATGTTGTAACATCAGCATGTATGTTGAAGTATCATCATAATACATGTATGAAGATTATCCATATGAAGCAGTTAAGATGTTCCATATGAATAGGTATACCCCTGATGACACTTTTACATTTTAGAAAGTCCAAAACCGTGCAAAATAGAAATACAATATAGCTGGAACGGTAGCTCCACGATCCGTCATTCGATAGTTTCTGTAAAGCTACAGCTCTGCAGATAGCGTAAGCGAAACTTTGTCCACTAAGCCTAATGCTCGAAGGAAAAAATCTGCACAACATTTGTGTCCTTTAATTTTACCAAATTCTAAATGCTTGCTCTATTGTACTAAATTTCATATTTTTTTTCTTAAGTTATGAGTTTGGATAAAAAGTAAATCGTGTTATTTTTGTGTCTTTGTTGTAAGTATACAACAGATAATTTTATATTATAATAATGAAGAATCGACTCTATTTTTAACAATTTATGACTATGAATTTCTCTGAAAAAGACCTCTGAAAGGAAAGTCAGTCCTATTTTTAATACTTCCTACTTATATTGTTAAGAAGCTACAAACTCAAATTAAAGTTAAAAAAAATAAAAATACCCAGCGTCAAAGAAAAAGCTTCCGCTATACCAAAAAGTCGAGCCGATAGCAACGATTCACCAAACTTAATCTTTAAATTTTCTTTCTAAAACCGATACTGGGTTTGGGCAGTAGCCGAAATTCGCTGGTTCAAATATCGCTGTGGTCACCTAATGATGAATGTTGTGCACTTTGACAGGCATTTTATCATTATTGTCTCAGTCCACTTTCACGGAAACCGGGAATGGTACCGGCATTGTGCGCCTCCTTCATGCCTCGGAGAAGGAATTTTTTTCGAAAAATCAAGTGGACCCTCTGGCAAAACTCCATAAAACAGAAAAAAATTAAACAAGACTGTGTATTTGTTTTTGCATACCTGTTTACAAAAGCATGGCATGCATGCAAATTGATCTTATCACTCTTTGTCTGATCCCTCCATTTCTATTCACACACGCTTTGCCAGTAGAGCTCGCTTCGCGCCGGCGCTGTGCGCCGGCGAGCTGCGCTCGGTATAATTAACCAATAAATTCATTAGCTAACTTTAATCTGCTTCAAACCAATTACTACAGTATGATTGTGTATATTTTTTTCATCATATTCTTTTCCGTATACATGTGTAGACCGGACTTCAAGCAAGCATCCTCAGATAGTGTAGAATCTAGTTTGTTTTAATCATTGTCGCAATGGGGGATGAAATTTTACATTGAAATATATAAAGAAAATCTTCAAAATATTCTGAGAAAGCTTTCAGTCCAACATGCAGGGAGGGAGGGGGGGGGGGGGTTTTAGGAATAGAGAAAAATCATCTTACAGGTACAACAACAAAAGGGCTTGGTATTTAACAATAAAAATATGTGCATAAAATTGGCAGATTTTCACAAAAAGTTTGGCGAGATCTACTGTACTTAGTTGTCAAGATATTTTGACTTTGATAGTGTAATGCTAATTTGAACAGAGTTAAGGCTATTGTTGCTCAGATGAGCAATGAGGCCCCTGTGCCTTTTATTTTGAACCCGTGACATCTTCTTGTTGAATGGTGGGATATCATATTCAATAAGCAGGTCACCTTTCTGTATCCCCGGTATTATTTTGAGCTTCAGATATATTTTAAAATGATCTTAAAATGATATCAAGGGATCAACATCTACCTCGTGCATGTGTAGATGTTACCTTCCTTTAACAAACTCTGTAGATTGTTTTTTGATAGTTGTTCTAAGTTGAAACCTGAAACTAAAACCGCTTTTCATATCATTTCAACGGAAGACCTTATTTTAATTCTTCGGTTTCTTTACAAATATATATTCTTCTTCTTTGTATTACCAAAAGACTACTGAAAGTGCTAAATAACATAAAATACAATACCAGTAAGAACATACTTAAATTTTATTAAGTAATGGCGTAAATTGGCTACATTGGTTGTCATATAATATTGCAACATATATACAACAGTGGAACTGCCGAACAACTGGCTCGCCCCAACTACAACATTTCCATGTGTTGTCCCTGACGGGCAAGTAGCATGCTGGCTAAAACTGCAATCATGCGACCAACACAATGACAACAATAAACTTTATATTTACCTGATAGCTATTTAATCTTTATATTAACTATATGTTTTAATAAATTGATATTTTTAAAGAATTCAGAGTCTATGTTATACAAACCAACAACAACTTTTCAACAAAATATCATTCAACGTAAACAATCATAGTCCAAACTTGGGAATTGAAGGTGACGATTTCGCCACTGGGGCTCACTGAATGAATGTCTAAATATGATTACACAATATTCAGGCAGGCCACCGCCACATAGTGAGGTTAGAAACCTTCAATTCAAAACCACTGTAGCCATAACTCTAAACCTAGATATCCATATTCTCCCCTTCATGTCTTGACACAATATGACTTCAAGAGTTTATGACACTGGAAAGTGTCTGCTACTCCCGTCCCCAACAAAATATTCTAATGCCCCCTGAATATTGTTCAGAAAGAGGTAGTTTTCTAAGTTAGACAAATGCACACCATCTGAACTGTAGAGGTTATGGGGTTTGCCAATAAACTGGGGGTGTCTGATTATTCTCCCTCCACAAGCTAAAACCTCCTTCGCAGCTAACCTATTGACCCTATTTCTAGCTTGCTCCATACACCTAGGCCTCTGGGAGTACCTCCATGTTATTCGCGGCAAAATGAAGGACCAGACAAGCTGACAGTCAGGGAAAACTGATGCCATAAGTCTGATGTCACACTTGATGCTGTACAACAATTTAGACAATGGAATTTGGCCCAAATCATTGCCACCACAATGCATAACAATAAATTGAGGAGAATCTTGCAATGTACCTAGGAACCTCAACTTCTTGGCCACATCTACAAATTTTAAACCCCCATACCCCTGCCACCATAACTCAATCCCCATGTTTTTCAGACCAAGGCTTGTTCCCGCAGGTCTTAATCTTGCTTCAAAGGCTGTATGCTTTACGATTGAAGAACCAACTATCCAAACACTTGTAAGATTAAGCTCTGAAATGTTAAAGAAAATTAACAAAAAGGTGAAAATTGTGTGAGTGGTGACCGTATGTATGTTTGAAAAGCACTAGATTTCCACCTTCCTGCAAATTTGATTTCCTCATCAGACAACCCTCGCTGAAAAGCAGTAGTAGCTGCACCTATTCAAAATGAGATTTGTAAAAGTTCTTATCTAAACCAATAGCAGCGATTGCCTTATCTAAAACTGCAGCAAACTGATATCTTGTCAAAGGTTTTCCCCCATAATGACAGAACAAAGGACCTGACAACTTCGGTCGAACCTGCAAAAAATTTAACATACAATTCACTGGGCAAATGTAGGAGTCATAGGACTTGAGCACTATTATGATATGTCATAGGTTTATGCTTTGTGAGTAATATTCCACAGTTAATAAAAAAATAGCATACAAAATTATCGTATTTGGGGACGATATTCTTTATCGCGATTTTCAGTTATTCTGTTCCCTCTTCGTTTTCTATACTTTTTGCCATGGTTGATTCCCTGTATAGCTTTATGATGATGTCCTACACTGAACCGATAAAGTTGACTTTCGTTACTAATCATTATCAACAGGTGTTTACGTTATTTATTTTAAAAGCACTGCTGTGATGTCATTCCTTTGTTTCAGCAGTCTACAATTTTACCTGTGACGGCCCGATATTAGTAAGGATCTTAACGTCAGGCCGTTACCAGTGGTTACAGTACTGATATCATTCAAAATCGGACTGTCTCAGGTAAATCAACAATAAAATTCAATGACAGTGTTTTAAATTCGAAATATGCCTCAAACACCTTTGTGTTACAGTCATTTCATGCATATCTTTTACAATTTTATGAAATGCTATGGTATGCGACTCTTATGATATGCTATGAGATTTGTTTTCTATGCTATGAGATTTGTATGCTATGCAATGAGAAATTGAAATGAAGGGCTTAATGATATGGTATGGTATGCTATGCTATGGTAAATCAACAATAAAATCCAATGACAGTGTTTTATGCCTCAAACACCTCTGTGTTAAAAATTAGCAGACATATCTCACAGCACAATTCTATCCAAAACAGCAATTATTACTAACTGAGTTCGAGATTATTTTTTTATCAATTGCAACAGAATTAAAGTTATTTTATTTATTACAGTGTAAACCCCTCGTATATATGATCAGGGAACTGCTAAGCTAATGTGTTCATTTTCTCAAATAAGCCCAAATGAACCAAATGCTAATTAATACATGTACAATGTAATCAATTTCATTTTTTTACTTTCTGATTGATGCTAAAAAAATCAAGTCATGCTTGCAGGAATTATGCTGAAGGAAGAATCTCTGTTTTAAAAAGTAACAAACGCAATACGAAACCATTCAAAAATTATTTGAAGGACAAACGGGTCATAAATACTACCGAGAAGTTCTTTGTCATGTGTGTTTTGGTTTAATTTTCATCTATGCAATTATATTCTATCTAGTTTATTACAATGCATTATATTAAACGGTTCGAAGAGATCTAGTTATAAGTCAGGTGTATTTTACTACTCTTTTTTTCTTAGCAATTTCAATATTATTATGTTATTTCTTATTGAATACTTTGATAAGATATTAAGTCAGGTGAGTTTACTACTACTCTTTTGATATGTGCATTTAAATGTTTTTTATTATGAATTTTTAATTTTTTAACATGTAATTGCTTCTGTAAAATATTATGTAATCTTTTTAAGGATCATGAACAAATGGTTGGAAAACCTTTTAGAAAAGATGACAAAATGGTTTTTTGTAAATGACTTAATACTGAAGTTGGATATCATTAGCCTTCTTATTGATGGTCTGTTCTACAAAGCTCTCTCCGAAGCCCCACAAGCAATCCTCAATCGTGCTGATGCAAATGCATTGAAAATACCTGTTTTGGTATTTGTGATTTTGGTATGCATTATACAACTTATAAACATCTCGTTTTCTATTTACATATATCTGATACGAGGGCCATATGAAAACGAACGAAGAAAGAAGGACTGGCCAATTATTGTATCAATGCTTGTTGCTTGGATTGACTTTGCTCAAATTGTAATTGCCCTCACAACAGCCTTTAGAACACAACAACTAATTGGAAGAGTTCAGATTACAAAGGCTGTGTTTGGATTAATTAAGGCATACCTTCAGATTCCTGCTCTTGTGATTCTTTACTACGACGGAAAATTTTGTCCCCGAGTTTTTGACGTTCACCACGAAGAAGAAAACTTGGTAGACACTTCAAAAGTGCGCTGGTCTTCTCTTTTAATCATTACTCTTGTTGGATTTGTTTTTAATTTCGTTTGTTCTTTTGCTTTGCTAGTGAGAGTATTTATGTTACTTGTAACATAAGCACTCTGACTTGTAATAACTATGGAATGAACATTGCTGGTTGTATGCTTTTCCATTGATCAATAATTACATATGCCTATATGATTATTAATAACGCAATATACCCGGTAAATGTTTAATTTATGTTTCATGACAGTATGTTGTACTGCATGTCATCCTAAAACATTTGCAAAGTACATTTAATTTTAAAGAAACCTACATTGTAAATACAATTTCAGCTCCAAATTTCAATTTCATTTCCCGTTTAAATGTATAGAATTTTACTGGGTATCTTCGATGCTTAATTAAAATTTGAATGCCAATCATTAAATTACAAGTGTTAAATTAACTCTTTGATTTGTAAACAAATCCATCCTGAGTCTTGTCATTGGTTATATGTGTGTTGTACTGGTACATGTATACGTTACAGTTAAATTTTCCTTCTTTGTGAATGAAATTACTAATGACTAATGAACGTACTACGTCAGTTTATCCTGTTTGTCGTCAGTCATTTTGTCAAAATTATGATTATTTCTATGCATTACATTTTTTGTAAACAAAAACTAAACTCGAAATTTGTCTACATATAAAAGTTATGGCGTCTGTATACCGTTTGTAACTCAAGTTACAATGTTGAAATACTGTGGAAATACACAAAATGCCCAAGTTAACCAATGTATTCATAATGAATGAAAATAATACATTTAAAAAGTTTTCATCTCTTATTGTGTTAAAGTCTCTTTAAGTAATATCTAAGTTTTATAGTATCATTTGGGATTGATTTGGTATGAATAATTCTTCAAATACTGGGGGGGTTTTACCTACAAAATCGCATTGTAGGATTTCTTTATTTTGAAATTTTATTGTTTGATACATTTCAAAAATGTCTTTGTTTTTTACATGTACATTTGCGTTTTCTTCCCAAAGTAGTGGATATATTATAGACTGCAAGCTATAATGTATTAGGGTAAATATTTTTGTGGTGTTTTATAGCATCATTATCTATATACTAGTATACTGTAAATCAACTTTTATTCGCGTACGAGAAATTTTCGTGAAGTTAGCGCCGCGAAGCAATCCTTTGTCTATAGTTTTTTAAACAATACAGGTATGGATAAGGCTTAGTCACGAACATTAGTCGTTGCGAACCAGTTTATCGGCAGATAATCGCGAAATAAAGTCGCCGCAAATAAAAATTGGTTTACAGTATTTGTTTAAGAAACTTTTTTTTTTAGTTTTATTAATTTTCATGGGTTAGAAATCCATAGGCTCCATATCACCTAAACATACTTTTAAATGTATTTTACTAATCATGTTTACAAAAATGAACATATTCCCATATTAACACCTCTTCATTTTGTCTGGCCTTTATATTTCGTAAAACAATGCGATGGGCCTTAGAATGATTCGGCAGCAATATCATATTGTAAACTTATATGAAACCTTCTGCATATTTCATAATGTATGTGAAAATCGATTCCAGATTACATAACTAATTTTTTGACACGGTGTATCTTGATTCTATTTGACGCTAGAATTATTGTCAAGTATCGATGAGATTAGATACGTAACAACCGGACATTATAGGCAATAACATGTTAAATTTCATGTCGTTCTATTCAGATACATGATTATGATATTCTAATGAAAATAGAAACAATATCAAATCATATTTGTTTTGTTTTTTTTGGTTTTTTTTTTTTTTTGTAATTTGGTATATAGCATATTTATTGTGCTTTCTATGGATAGTCTTCTTCGCTAGCCAAGGGTTTTCGGTCTACTTCGCTTCCCATAAACCCTTGGCGGATTCATTACGAAAACTCAGCTTTATGATTGGCTGCAGCTGCGAGTAGCTGTTCCACTCGCAGTGCTAGTAAATATAAACTTAAAAGAAAACACAAGTGTGATCTTTGGTAAAACATTCGGTGCTTTTAACAAGTTGAGACACAAGTTCTCGAGTACAGTGCCTCCCAAACGATGGTCTTACCAGATCGCTTTAAAAACCTGTATATTTTTACTGATACAATGTAGCATGGGAAGTAAACATGGCAAATGTAGAAGTTTCCTATCCCGTAAGTATATACATTCCTGCTTATTGTTATTGCTTTTAAGGGTTCAATGAGCTGTGTTTAATTTAATTTCTTTGGTCCGCAATATTCACAAAAACGATACCTGGTTTTATGGCATGAAAGCTTACATATATTGGCGACTTTTTCACTCCCTGTACTGGTCCTTACAAAACACTTTGAATAAAACATGTCCTGCTTACCCTAGGTTATAACTTAATTCGTACTTAATAAAATCGTTAATTATGTTCTGATATTCGATAGTCAACATGTTTTCAAGTTGTAAAAATGTTGTAGAGTGTATACAACCCGTTGTTTAATTCGATTAAAATGTAAATATGCAAGGGGCGCAACTCAAGTTTCTCGGTAGATAGCGCCACCACATCACCGAGTTTTCGTAATGAAATCCGTCAAGGGTTTATGGGGAGCAAAGTGGACCAAAAACTCTTGGCTAGCGAAGATGATAGATTGTGTACCTAACAAATAACAATGGTTATACGGAATAAAATCTGTTTGTTGATTTTCTTTCTTTTTTTTCATCCAAATACTATATAATTAATAGTCTGTTCAAGGTCAAACTTTTCACTGTTCCCATCATTTTTGTCCTTCAGCGAAGAACAATTGAAATTGTCAACCATGTATGAGGGCTTGATATGTAATTCTTATTGTACGGTATCTCCAAAGCATTTGACTCAAAATTAAAATATACACTTCATGCCTTCAAAGTAATCTCCGCGGTTTGAATCTGAAATGTGTCACGGTACACTAATTTAGATGGGTTTCTGAGGCACTAACTGATGGCTGAGCTAAGTGCTTGTAATTAAGGACAGGTAACAACGAACAGATAAGATGGTTTTAGGTATTGGAACAAAGACGAATAGAATGACGCTGGATCTGTAGAGTATGGTTGATGTGACGGTAACCTTTGACGACTTAAAGAATTGCTTTAAAAGCTCAGGTGTATGTGATGGAGCATTTATGTAGTAGACGAACATGCATATATTCTTACACAGTGCGATGTTTGTAGTAAACGGAAGACCTTATTTTATTCTTCGGTTTCTTTTCCGATATCCTTCTTCTCTTTGTTATATATAACACAAGCAGTAATGTAACCCAATAGTTATTTACCTAAACAACATTTGATTTTTTGCATAAGCTATGTATATAAAGATTTAAAAAGAAAACAACAGAAGAAAATATTTTGAGTGTTTAACGTTCATAGAGAAAAAAACATATCAAAAAGAAAAAAATGCTCCAAAAATTGTCTTAACAATATGATACCAATTAAATTAATCTCTAGTATCAGTAACATTAAGGAGTTTTTAAACATTTGTTTCATTAGCTCTTCAAATGGGGTCTCGGAGGTCTGAAGTATTTCATCTTGATAAAAAAAGAGTCTAACACATTAAATAGAGACTCTACCTCCTTCCAGGTCATGTCGCGTTGTCAAATATCCCAGTCAAAGTATAATTTTTCTGAAAATTGGACGTGTCTAGTTTTGAATATAATTTAAAGAGTCAGTATCAAGGCATATTGAATCAGCTTGTAATGTTGAAATACCAACATGTAATGTTAAAGTATCAGCGTAATATGTTACAGTATCAGCAAGATAATGTTAAAGTATTCGCATGTACAATGTACATGTAATGTTGAAGCATAAGCATGTATGTTAAAGTATTATCATATTACATGTATGAAGATTATCCATATGAAGCAGTAAAGACGTTCCATATGAATAGGAATACCCCTGTTGACACTTTTACATTTTAGAAAGTCCAAAACCGTGCAAAATAGAAATACAATATAGCTGGAACGGTAGCTCCATGATCCGTCATTCGATAGTTTCTGTATAGCTACAGCTCTGCAGATAGCGTAAGCGAAACTTTGTCCACTAAGCCTAATGCTCGAAGGAAAAAATCTGCACAACATTTGTGTCCTTTAATTTTACCAAATTCTAAATGCTTGCTCTATTGTACTAAATTTCATATTTTTTTTCTTAAGTTATGAGTTTGGATAAAAAGCAAATCGTGTTATTCTTGTGTCTTTGTTGTAAGTATACAAAAGATAATTTTATATTAAAATAATGAAGAATCGACGCTATTTGGTACAATTTATGAATATGAATTTCTCTGAAAAAGACCTCTGAGAAAAAAGTGAGTTCTATTTTAATAGTTCCTACTTATATTGTTAAGAAGCTACAAATTCAAATTAAAGTTAAAAAGAATAAAAATACCCAGCGTCAAAGAAAAAGCTTCCGCTATACCAAAAAGTCGAGCCGATAGCAACGATTCACCAAACTTAATCTTTAAATTTTCTTTCTATAACCAATACTGGGTTTGGGCAGTAGCCGAAATTCTCTGGTTCAAATCTCGCTGTGGTCAGCTAATGATGATTGTTGTGCACTTTGACAGGCATTTTATCTGTATTGTCTCAGTCCACTTTCACGGAAACCGGGAATGATACCGGCATTGTGCGCCTCCTTCATGCCCCGGAGAAGGAATTTTTATTGCTGTTTAATATTTTTCTCGAAAAATCAAGTAGACCCTCTGGCAAAACTCCATTAAACAGAGAAACGTTAAACAAGACTGTGTATTTGTTTTTGCATACATGTTTACAAAAGCATGGCATGCATGCAATTTGATCTTATCACTTTTTGTCTGGTCCATACATTTTGTAAAATGATGTTACGCCCTGCCTTACAATGTAGAATGAAACGAGAGCACTGTCAAATTGTTAACTTTCAAAATCATCCTTTACATATTTCACAATGTACGTGGGATTCGATCCCGATAATTTTGACACAAAATCGGATTGTTTTGTTTGGTTTCTTTATGATGCTAAAAATATATCCAACAACGATATCATACATGTACCAGCCAGACATGTTGCACAATCATCCATTAATCTTCATGCCTTCCTGTACAGTACATATCTATGAAAAGTACGGTTGGAAAATATTACATATCATTTATTTAGGTAATATTTGTACAGTTCTGTACCTATTTTTATTCTGTGTTGGATAGTGTATATAAAAATAAATGTTGCACATGGTATATATAATAACCCAATAAATTCATTAGCTAACTTTAATCTCCTTCAAACCAATTACTACAGTGTGATTGTGTATTTTTTTTTTCATCATATTCTTTTCCGTATATATGTGTAAACCGGACTTTAAGCAACCATCCTCAGATAGTGTAGAATCTAGTCTGTTTAAATCATGGTCGCAAGGGGGGGGTGTGAAATTTTACATTGAAATATATAAAGAAAATCTTCAAAATATTCTGGGAAAGTTTTTAGTCCAAAATGCGGTGAGGTAAGGGGGGTGGGGGTATAGGAATAGAGAAAATCTTCTTACAGGTACAACAACAAAAGGGGCTTGGTATTAAACAATAAAAATATGTGCATAAAATTGGAAGATTTAAACAAAAATTTTAGCAAGATGTACTGTACTTAGTTGTCAAGATATTTTGATTTTGATACTGTAATGCCAATATGATCAGAGTTAAGGCTATTGTTGCTCAGGTTAGCAATGAGGCCCCTGGGCCTTTTATTTTGAACCCGTGACATCTTCTTGTTGAATGGCGGGATATCATATTCAATATTATTCGGTATTATTTTGAGCTTCAAATATATTTCAAAATGATCTTAAAATCATATCAAGGGATCAACATCTACCTCGTGCATGTATAGATGTTTTTTCCTTTGACAAACTCTGTAGATTCTTTTTTGATAGTTGTTCTAAGTTTAAACCTGAAACTAAAACCTCTTTTTATATCATTTCAAAGGAAGACCTTATTTAAATTCCTTGGTTTCTTTTCAAATACTGTAGACATACTTTTGTCCGCGTGGTATTAATTTACGCTATGAACGCGGACACAAATTTTCCGCAGAATTTTTTCCCAGTGTACTTAAAGTGCATTTTGGAATCAAATTTTAAAATTGCATTACATGAATAAGGATAATTGGAAGTTACTACATTCTATACATGTAACACTTGCAAATACGTGTACCCAGTGTATATCGTGTTTATCTATGCAAACTGTCAAATTTGTTTTGAGAATTCACTTAATAAATAATTTAATCTCCTAAAGATTTGAATTTTCTGTAAATTTACTTGCATGAAATTTAAACTTCTCCCAGCTTGAGATAACGGCACGTGTCAGACGACAAATAGCCCCAAGCGGGTGTGTCTTTTAATGACCTAATTAACTATACGCTAAGACCCGTGTTTTTACTGCAATTTTTAGATCCCTTTGTGCTCTGACTTTTAAGTAATAAAACTGATCAACTCATAATTTAAACTATATGTGAACCCATAAATTGACAGTTACTATCAATTAAAGATGTGGTGTTTCACAAGACGATTTTAGCCAGCGTCGTAACATCTTGACGGCTAACTAATGACTACCGATCAGTCCACAACCGATAATTACTGTTCACAGTGAACAGTTCTTACAATTAAAGTCTAAAGTTGGACAAATTCTAGGTAATGAAAATCGCTCAGAGCCAAATTTAATAATAATTACTAGTATTCAAATGATTTTTTTTCATTCAAAGAATCCGCGTAAAATTTTACCCGCGGATTAAATTGATATTGTGATTCCGCGGAATTATGACCCCGTGGAAAAAAATACGTCTACAGTATATATTCTTCTTCTTTTTGTTATATATAACACAAGCATTATTGTAATTAATATTATCAGCATGTCATGTTGAAGTATCGTAATATTATACAGATTATCCACATAAGGCAGTTGAGGCGTCCCATATGCATACACCGTAGGTATACCCCTGATGACACTTTTACATTTTAGTAAGTCCAAAACCGTGCAAAATAAATATACAATATAGCTGGAACGGTAGCTCCACGATCCATCATTCCAAATTTTCAGTAAAGCTATAGCTCTGAAGCTGGTGTAAGTGAAACTTTATTCACTTTGCCGAATACTCGAAGAAAAAACTCCACAACATTTGTGCCGTTTACCAAATGATAAATGCTTGCTCTATTCTACTAAATTTCACTATTTTTCTTAAGTTGTGAGTTTGGTTAAAAGCAATCCGTATTTTTCTTGTATATTTATTTAAAGGATAGAAAAGTTAATTTTATATTATGATAATGAAAAATCGATGTTTTTTTTAACATTTTATGAATTTCTCTGAAAATGACCTCTGTAAAAATTATTTTTTATACTTCCTACTTGAATTGTTAAGAAGATATAAAAAAGCAGTTTTACAAACAACGATATGTTTCAGCTGGGCGTTGCAAACGCTAGTTGTATAATAATTGACGATATTACATCTACATTAAGAGCACAGCTTCAAATTAAAGTAAACAAGAAACTACGCAGCGTCAAAGAAAAAGCTTCCGCTATACCAAAAAGTCTAACTGATAGCAACGATCCACCAAACTTAATCTTTGGATTTTCTTTAAAAAAAAAAACCACAGAAAATTCTAAATAGTTTTTAAAACAAATGCAAAAGATGCTCATGAAATTCATTATAAATGAAATACTTAACATTGAGTAGGTTTAAGGCTCACATACAAAACGAAAATGATTAAATCGTATCATATTCAATTTTTTGTAAACTTATTTGTAAGCGGCTCTCGGCTCCAGTCGTTCTGATCCTTCTCCGGTACATGTAACCGTAACAAAAGCTAGACGCCGCAATAAACCACGAAACCAACTTAAATGCACTCTATTTTCTCAGAAACGTACATTATCATATGTCTCTATGAGATACCTTCAGTTCTTTGAATCAGCTTTCGTTTTAACAATACCATCGAGATTAACACATCTTTGATTTCCTATTTTGTACGAATATTTCTTCTTCAAAAGGTAAGATGAAGATCAGCTTTGTTGAACAACCTAACAATCTGTGTATTTATTTAACTATCAACTTGGCATGTATGTATGGCGCCCATACCAAATTATTTCTCTATTTTTTTCTTTTTCTTTTTTTTTGTTCCTGAAGGGATAGGTCTTGTTTTCAAGAGAAACTTAATAACATAATAATGTAGTAAATAAATGTGCATTGAAATATTAAGTCATCTTCAATACGTAAAAAATGTTATCTATCGCCGAAGCAAAAGCAAAGTTGTATTTAAATGAAAAGTGTTGTCCAATGGCGCACCTAGTATTAGGGAGGGGAGGCACGAAAGCTTACTTTCCCCCACCAAACCCCCACACTTTTCTTTCAGCAATCATTTTTTTTAAATTTACATATACAACTGTGAATTATCACACCTTTTTTAGAAGGGGGGTGCGAAAGGATCTTCATGATTTTTGGGAGAATCTTTTTTTTCTTTTTTCTTTTTCAAGATTTTTTTGGATTTATCCCCCCCCCCCCACTAACACACAACACACTTTCAAAAGCATAGCTAGGTGCCCGTTTCAAGTTACAATATCTATTCTAAATTATATAATTTAAAAAAATCATTAGCTGATAAACCTCGCTTACACTGCATGCACGGATCTAGGCGACTGGACAACCCCCCCCCCCCCCCCCCCACACACACACACACTATAAAATATAGGTTCATAAAATTTCACGTGGCAAAATCGAAATTTTTTTTTTACTTTCAGAATTTTGGGGAGGGTAGAGCAACATCCAAAAATTCTTGTTACAATTACAATTTTGAATCAGTATCAAACAAAAATTGTCCTTGAAGCCAATAAAAGGTCATAGATACTACTCTGTAGCATTATGTATCACAATAGGTTTTCTTAAGAATAGAAGAGAAATTACTCGGTAGCTGCAAATGCAATTTAATAAAGATTTTTTGTTAGGTGCCATTTACAATTTTATAAATCTGAGCAGTTTTTTAGAATTCATTTTACACATGTTCTTTTTTAAGGATCATGGGAGAAGGGTTGGTCAACAAAATAGACAATATACCGAATTGGTTCCTTTTAAATGCTTCGATCTTGGCACTGGATCTCGTTAGTCTTCTCATTGACGGCCTGTTCTACAAAGCTCTTACAGAAGCTCCACAAGCAATCCTCAATCATGCTGATGCAAATGCATTGAAAACACCTGTTTTAGTATTTGTGGTTTTGGTATGCATTATACAGCTTATAAACATTTGGTTTTCCGTAAACATGTATTTTAACCCAGAGAAAGATGACAACATATTCAAAATAGAAAAAAAGAAATGGCCTGTAATTTTATCGGTGCTTGTAGTGTGGATTGACTTTGCTCAGATTGTAATTGGCATTTCAACCGCCTTCAGAACAAACCAACTGATTGGAAAAGTTCAATTTTCGCAGCCTGTTTTTGCGTTAATTAAGACATTTTGTCAGATTCCTGCACTTGTGCGTCGTTACCTCGACAAAAACCAGTATTCCCAAATAGATGCCGACGGGGAGAATTGTTTGATAAACTATTTCAAAAGGAATAGATTTTGTTCTTTTCAGAATCTTGTAATCATTGCTCTTGCTGGATTTATTCTAAACTGTTGTTGTTCTGTTCTTTTGCTTGTAAGAGTTTCTATGAATTTGTGACAAAAAGATGGGTTTTTTCTTACATTTGTACATGCAATTGTCTTAACTTTGTAACAAACACTCCTTTACTGTTGTATATAAAACAAATCCTAACATAGTGATATTTACACTTGCAAATGTATCCATTATATAGCACTATCTACGCAATCCGCTGTTTTTACCTGCTTAACATCATTATGGGTCAAGAGGCCAAAGTAGCGCATTAATAATAAAGGTCACTACTTTTTCAATGTCCTTAAAACAAACCGACTTGTGCTGAAAAACACCTGTTAGATATCGTATTGAAAATACAGTTTAGGCATAAAAAAAAAATAAACGTATCTGTGTTTCGTAAAACTAGTACAATGTTTATTTATTCTCTTAAAAAACATAACATTAATTGCGGGGGATAAATGATTCATGTGAACGCCTGTAAACAGAATAGTCTAATGTTTATTGATCGACATCATTACGAGGCATTCTTGAAAAATACAACCGCAATTTGTCAAAGGAGTTAATTAAGTTAAATTTCTCATGTCAGAATTAAACACAATCCTCAATCAAAATCAAAAGCGAAATATCACAGACATTTCGTGTTTAGTCTACTTACGGATCACGGTCAAATTTAATTCCCTGTGCTTCTCTGTCTGTTTTATTCTGTAAAAAGATTATGTTATAGAAGTTAAAATTGCTTTCCTCTATAATGTCGGAGGAAAACATTATGCTCTTGAATCTGATTCTGCGATAGAGTTTTCCTTGAGTATGCCTAAGTAGACTCTAACTCAACCTCCATTCATCGCTTTGTTTTCAAATTTTCAACCGCATTGCGACTTCAACATAAGTAGTACGATTCCACCAAGCTTCAATCGGGTTTTTTTTCATTTGTACAAGTGAATTTTCTTTTCAGTTTTACTTTTATAATAAAAACGTGTTGTCTTGTCAAAAGTAGTGTATTAATCATCATATTCAAATGCGTGCAACATTGTTGTATTTTTTTTTGTTACATCATCTTAATCGAGGCGGCTTTCTAGGTCATCACAAAAAAGAAAGTATGGAGAATTGTTACTATCATAATATGCAACAAATGATACCTTATTTCTTAACAAAATTGTTCCTTAATATGTTAATATGTTATCTTGATCTGTTCCTGATAAGTTTGCTTAATTGCATGTATTTAAAAAACAGAACATTACATTTTAAGTAGTATCTTTTGTTTGTAGAATCATTTGGTTTTTCTAATTCGTATTTATACAAATATTCTAATGCTACTTGGACATTTTGAATGATAAATGTATTTTACAATTTATTTTCTGTCACGAATTCCATTTATTTCAGGGTTTGTTGGGGTTTTTTTTTTTACTTTCTTGTATATTGTAAAGATATTTATTGACATGATACCTTAATCTAAAAACTAGTATACTTTGTTTACAAACATTCGTTTTACATTATACTTTCAAACATTCATAGTACTGTTTTACGTGGAACACACGGCGCGGTAAACACAAGATTTGGGGCAATAACCGAAAAGTCACTGGTTCAAACCCCGCTGTAGTCACCTAAGGATGAATGTTGTGCAATTTGACCGGCATTTCATCTATATTGTCTCAGTCCACTTAACTGAAAAATGGGTACCAGCTTACACAGCGAGATAACCTGCAATAGACTGGTGTCCCATCTAGAAGCAGTCAATGACTCTCATCCGCTTATCACCACAAAAACCGGGAATAGCATTGGCATTGTTCGCCTTCAGGGGCGATGAAGGATTTTTGATTGCTGTTTAATGTTTTCTCGAGAAATGAAGTAAACCTTCATGAAAACGTCATAAAGCAGAAAAACGTTAAACAAGACTGTTTTTTGCACACCTGTTTACAAAAGCATGACATGCAAGCAAGTTGATCTTATCACGTTTTGTCTGGTCCATACATTTTGTAAAATGATACTACGGCCTGCCTTAAAATGAACCGAGAACAATGTCACATCGTTAACTTCTCTAAACATTCTGTGCATATTTCAAAATGCATGTGGAATCCGTTATAGATAATTTTGACACATAATCTGAGTGGTTTTTTGGTGTTTTTTGTATGATGCTTGAAATATACCCAACAACGATATTATACATGTACCAGCCGGACATTTTGAACAATAACCTGTTTATTTCCATGCCTTTCTGAAGAGTGTATATTTATGAAAAGTACCATTAGAAAATATTATGAATCATTTATTTAGGTACCGTAATATTTGTATAATTATGTACCTATTTTTACTGTGGTTTTGGATATTATATATAATAATCAATATTGCACAATGTCATAGTATATATAAATAAAGAATAAATTCATTAACAAACATTAATCTTCTTTAAGCCAATTATAACTGTGTATACGATTGTGTACGAGGGTTGTTCGGAAATTATTGAGACAACTCGAATATTTTCTTTCCTAATTGACGAATTTTGGTAAAAATTGGCATAGACACTGAAGTTACCCCAACAAAAAATAAAACAAAGTGATATTAAAAGAATATCTAATATTTTGTTTACGACGATAGATAAACAAGTCGGTGGTCGGGGTACCCGGAGCAGCCATGAACTCGGAGATTTAATAACTTAAACATCTACTTTATAAGTGTCCGTAGAATTACAGTTAATGATAAAAGAAATCAAATTAAATATGTTCATTTTGCTATTCTTTGCGACTAACTTTTGATTAAGTTTCACTGATGTTTGAGTTGAAATACGGTTATGGTACACATATATTTACCAAACAATAGAAATCGGACAACGACTTTACATTGAATTTTGACGTCAAGGCGGCGCATTAAAAACCGTCAAACTGGTGGAAATCTCGGAAGAAGACCTTTTAAGGCCAAGCAATTGCTTAAAAAAACTATACGATGACAAGACAAGGTATAGAGCCTCAGTTCATTATATTTTTTTCACTGATTGTTTAACTAGAATTAGGCCAAAGGGATTAATTATCAAGTACTTTTGACGCACTAACTGTTATATACAGTTCTAAAATATATAAAAAATAACTGCAGGAGACATTCGCAGTAATTAGACTTTCGGAAAAAAATAACTCGATTTTCCCCCTGAAAACAATAAGAATGACAGAAAATGTAAATGGTGACATCTTGAAATGAAAACAAAAGATGATAAATAAAGAATAATTCTTATTTCCGTTCGTTTGTAAGGTTTTTAGAACACAGGAGCAATAAGAAGCGTTAAGATGACGTTGCGAAAAGTTTGCGGTTGCGCCGGGTCATTGGACGAAGGTAGGTTGGTCAGCTTACCAGGAATGATCTATTCATGCCATGAACAAGAAACTTTTCACATTTATAGTCTCTATCCTGATTTACTTTTTGGTGAAATTTCAATGGTTTATCTTTTTTACTAAAAGAATAAGAGGAAATGTCTCAATAATTTCCGAACAACCCTCGTATGTTACCTTTTTCATCATATTCTTTTCCGTATTTGTGTGTAGACCGAACTTTAGGTAAGCATCCTAAAATAGTGTAGAATCAAATTTTTTAATCATTGGCCCCGTGGGTAAGTGGGGCCTCAATATTGATGTAACAAGTCACCTTTGTGTGTCCCTGGTATTATTTGGAGCTTCAAATATATCTTAAAATGATCATTAAATGATTTCAAGGCATCAACATTTTCCTCTCGCATATATAGAAACAAACTCTGTAGTTTGTCATTTGATAGTTGTGTTCTAAGATGATAACTGAAACCTCTATTCATATAATTTCCATTACGGTTTGAACTTGCCGAAATACATTGACCAACATTTGGCAATTACTAAACAGGATCAAGTAAACAAGAAATTAACTTTAAACTCATATCAATACACAAACTAATTAAGATCCGCCGTACGTGGGAAGCGGAAGACCTTTTTTTATTCTTCGGTTTCTTTTCCGATATATTATTCTTCTTTTTGTTAAATATAACACAAGCATTATTGTAATTATGTATGTAATATTAAATTATCATCATATTAAACAGATTATTCACATAATAAGGCAGTTGAGGCGTTCCATATGCATACACTGTAAGTATATCCCTGATTACACTATTAAACGTTAATAAGTCCAAAACCGTGCAAAATAAATATACAATATAGCTGAAACGGTAGCTCCACGATTTGTCATTTCAAATTTTCAGCTCTGAAGCTAGTGTAAGTAAAACTGTGCCCAATACTCGAAGAAAAAGAACTCCACAACATCTATGCCGTTTACCAAATAATAAATGCTTGCTATATATTACTAAATTTCAATGTTTTCCTTAAGTTATGAGTTCGGTTCAAAAGCAAATCGTATTATTCTTGTATCTTTGTTTAAAGTATAAAAAGTTATTTATTATAAAGATTCGATGCTCTTTTTGACATTTTATAAATTGAATTTCTCTGAAAAAGACCTCTGAAAATAAAGTCATTTTTTTTATACTTCCTACTTGAATTGTTAAGAAGATATAATAATGCAGTGTTACAAACCACGATTCGATTAAGCAGGGCGTTGCAAACGCTAGTTGTATAATAATCGCCGGTGTTACATGTGCATGAAGAGCACAACTGCAAATTAAAGTAAACAAGAAACTGCGCAGCGTCAAAGAAAAAGCTTCCACTATACAAAAACTTCGAACCGATAGCAACTATCCACCAGTCTTAATCTCTAAAAATTTTTATGAAAATAACCACAGATAATTTTGAATACGTTTTAAAACATTTTTAATGTTAAAGGCAAAAGATTCGCATGGAATTTATTATAGATGAATAGCTAACAAAGCATAGGTTTTCTGGTCCATACCAAAACCACAAATTCGTATCCTACTATCTATCTTTCTATCTTTCTATCTATCTATCTATTCGTAGGCGGCTCGCAGCGGCAGTCGTTCTGATCCCTCCCAAGTATCAAAGGCTAGCTGCAACAAACCACAAAAACAACTTCAATGCACTCTTTTTTCTCAGAAACGTGCTTTTGTATTAGCATCTTTAAGACACTCTCTTAGGATTAGCTTTCATTTAAACAAACCCTTGAGATAAACACATGTTTGATATTCCTATTTTGTACGCAAATTGCTTCTTTAAAAGGTAAGTTTAAGCCAACTCTATTCAACAATTTAACAATTTGTGTATTTATTAACCTATCAATTTGTCATTTTTATACATGTATAGCGCCGAAACCACATGGTTTTTTTTTGTTTTCAAGGGAAGGGAAGGAAGGGACTCGTTTTCAAGAAAACTAAACAGCATAGCAATGTAGGCAGTAAATATGCATTAAAAATCAAGTTCAATGCGTACAAATTTTGAAATATTGCCGATGCAAAGTAAGTATTATTTAGATATATTGTTTTATAGGCAAGTATCATTAGGAAGGGGGCATGAGAGTCTGCCCTCTTTTTCACTTGTGAAGACTTTTCGGATAATTTACCCCCACCCACCCCTCACCCACCCATACACATACACCAAACACACTTTCAAAATAACGCTACGTGCCTGTTTCAAGTTAAAAAATCTATTTTTAATCATAAATTTAAAGCTTAACCTTATAAGAGGTATGGTCACTAAATTTTTTAGGGTTTTATTTTCAACATTGCTTTAGAAATGCATTTCTAATGTTCAATCAAAATTTGAGTGTCAGATGTTGTCAAGACACAGAGCTCACAATAATTTATCATGTAAACAAGGCTCGTGTCCTGTTGTTGTTTACATTGGTTCAGTATAGCGGTAAAAGTTCTTTTCAAGCCGATGTCTTTCTCTTCAAAAATAAATAGATTTTCCCCTCCCTCCAGTGCAGTTAAGTACAAGAAGTCCTGAAACTGAAATAAATTAAACTAACATTTTTGTGAATTTTGTGCCTTTTGTTAATTCAGTTTGAAAATACAAATTATTTGTTGATTAATTAAGGAGAAAGCTTAAGTTTATGAACTCTTTATTCTTTAAATAAAGGCACTTTTGATTTACATTTCGTTTTGTCCTACCTTTTTACTCTCTACGACCAAGAATCATCAAGTTTTGGGGAGGGTAGAATAACGTCTTAAAAATTTAATAACCTTTACAATTTGGAATCAGTAACTAACATTTGTCTTTGAAGCAAAGAACGGTCATGAATACGACCGACCGATAAACAGGGTCGTGTAGCTTTTAGCCCTGTCAGTTTCTGTATCGCTATGTGTCTTGTTATATTTATTATCTAGATGAAAATATAATAATTATGATAAAAGCCTTTTATTGGGTGTCATTGATATTATTTATCTTCTTTTTTTTTGATAAGTTTTGATTTTCATCATCGTTTTGTTACAATTTATTTTAAATATTTTTTTCTTTTTTAAGGATCATGGAAAATTTGTTGGTAAACCATTTAAGCAATTATATGTCGAATTGGTTCCTTTTAAATGCTTCAATTTTGGCACTGGATCGTGTTAGTCTTCTTATTGACGGACTGTTCTACAAAGCTCTCGCAGACGCCCCACAAGCAATCATCAGTCATGCTGATGCAAATGCATTGAAAACACCTGTTTTAGTATTTGTGGTTTTAGTATGCATTATTCAACTTATGAACATTGCGTTTTCCGTTACCATGTATTTTAACCCAGCGCCAGATGACAATATATTCGAAGAGAAAAGGAAATGGCCAGTAATTTTATCGGTGCTTGTAGTGTGGATTGATTTTGCTCAGATTGTAATTGCCCTTTCAACCGCCTTCAGAACAAACCAACTGATTGGAAATGTTCAATTTTCTCAGCCTGTTTTTGCGTTAATTAAGACATTTTTTCAGATACCTGCACTTGCGCTTCTTTACTTTGACAACAACCAATATTCCCAACTAGGTGTCGAAGAAGAAATTTGTTTGGTACGCTGTTTCAAAAAGTATACATCTATTTCTTTTCAGAATCTTGTAATCATTGCTCTAGCTGGATTTATTTTAAACTGTTGTTGTTCTGTTCTTTTGCTTGTTAGAGTTTCTACGAATTTGTAACAACAAAAAGCTTTTATTTCTTATATACAATAGCTCCAACTATGTAATAAACAACCCTTTACTGTTATATATATAATAAGAAATACATGGTACATAATTGTTTTTCAATATGTTGTGTGTTCCTGATAACTTTGCTGAATTGATTGTATTTCTAAAACAATAAATTACATACTTTTTTTAGTAATATCTTTTGTTTTTAGTATCATTTTGGTTTCACTACATTAATTCTGTATTTATACAATTATTCTAGTGTTACTTGGTCATTTTCAAAAGTCACATTGTATGATAAATCTAGTTTGCAATTTTTTTTATACTTTATATTTATTTTAAGGGTGTTTATTTCTTGTATATGTGTACATGTATAGATATTTATTTATAGCAAACTATGTATTCGTGTTTATATTTTTTTTTTTTTGTTGCATGATACTTTTATTTAAATACTAGTATACTTTGTTTACACACATGCGTACTACTATTTACTTTCGAACATTAATAATGCTGTTTCATGTGGAGCACATGGCTGAGTGAACATGGGCGTTGGGCCAGTAACCAAAAGATCACTGGTTCAAACCCTGCTGTGGTCACCTAATGTTGATTGTTGTGCGCTTTGACGGGCATTTTATTTTTATTGTCCAAGTCAACTTTACTAAAATTGGGTTTCAGCTCTGCCCTTGGAGTTAACCTGCAATGGACTGGTGTCCCATACATCACATATATATATCACCTATTTCGTCATATTCTTTTCCGTTCATGTGCGCGTTGACCGGAATTGGGCCAAAATACTATGTAAAGCAATTCAATTCATAACCATTACTTCATGAAATTTAGCGTTAAATTACCATAAATGATAACCATTGCTTTTTTAAAGCAAAACATTACCTAAACCCTTACATGAGAAAAGTAGTGTAATACTATCGCCTAAAGCTACTTTGTGAAAAGTCAATGATGAATTTAAAAAAGTCAATTTCAAATAAGATTTTTTTTGCAAGTCCTCATTCAATATATCAAACACACTTACTATACTTACCATCATATTCAATTTTACTGATTTGTACAAAATTATTTCTGTCGTTTTATGGTCATTAAAGTTTCAAAGGTGTTGTCTTTTAACTGCATTCTGTCGGGTTTGAAAATCTTACCAGTTATACAAAATAAACGTTATACATGTACTAGTGCAAAGGAAGCTGTTGACTTGGTGATGTTGATGGTGATTGAGGTCAGATCATATTTTGGAAGAAGGTCAATTTTTGTTCGCTTTGGCTGCTAAGTTTAAAGCCGATAGTTTGGGAAAATACTGTCTTGTCGCTATTTCACTTTTTTAAGAAACTGACTCGTGAAATGAATATCATTTGAAACTGGAAGCATAATAGGGAATGTGTGTCAACATATTTATACATCTGAGATGTTTCCACATTTAGCAAATAACATTTTCCATATACTGTAAGCGCAGTATTGAAAAAATCATATTCTTTTTAATTTTATCGCAATTTTATGACCCTTTGAAATTTTAAAATTGCCCAAGAATGTTTGGGGAGGGGTACTATGGCTTCTGTCAGAAGGCAGTAATTTTAAACAAAAGGAAGCTATGTAGTTTCCATCAACAACGTATATTTTGATAATTTTAGGAAATAACCAAATTGAACGATATCAATTATTCTGATACGTGTACAATAGTAAGCCCCTTTAATTGTTTTTAACGTCTTGGTTCTGGATTTAAGATATACATGTACTTACAATTTAAAAAAATAAATGAATAATGTCTCAATGACAAGAACCCAATTTGTTTATTCGCAATCTATCAGCAGCGTGTTACATATCATAATCATGATATTGAGTCATAACATTTCATAATCTTGATATTGAGTTATAAGTCCCACAACCTGTAAACCTACATTTTAAACATTTTCTGTGCAAGATTTATCGTTCTTTTCCAGAAAATCTCCACATTTTCTGTGCAAGATTTATCGTTCTTTTCCAGAAAATCTCCACATTTTCTGTGCAAGATTTATCGTTCTTTTCCAGAAAATAAGTTTTGAAGTTATTTAGAAAACTATCTATTCTTTCTAAAATATTGATATGCGATTCAAAATCATTTATATAAGTCGTTGGGGTTGAGATGTAACGTTGGGTTCATACCAGTTAGATGAGCTTATTTTGTTTTTCTCTTAATATTGCGGGAACAAAAAGATTTGTAATATATTGAGACTGGTACAAAAGTGAGCTTGAGAGAAAATAGAATTGTATAATGTATATAGATTATGTAAGATGAAACAGTGTCTTTTTGTAAATAAGATGTGAAAAAGGGTTTCTTTGTTTTCTGTATTGCATTTCATAATAATAAACATCCGCAAATACAATACGGGGTTTTATTTTCATTGAGTGCATCCTTCTTGACTTTATTTATTGTAAGCTAGTTCAGAAAATAATTCAATATTAACGATTAATAATTATCGTTATAGATATATATATATATATATATATATATATATATATATATATATATATATATATATATATATATATATATATATATATATATATATAAATAGTATAAATCCACACACGTAGTATTATATGAAAAAAATCACAACACCGAAATAAACTCAACTAGTTTCATTTTAAATCATCAGGAGTTTGAAAACATGTTGCTTAGTTACACAAATACACATACATACGAATACATATTTCTTATTGTGACGTCATAAAACGCTAGTATTATGTTACGTTATGTAGCCGAATTGATTATGACGTCATAATATAAAGATATACATTAAGTACGGGAAAATAAAATTCTCCATACAAATAATAGAAATATATAAAATAATTACGGGAAACAGTTTTTATCTGATACATTATATAATTATTAGGCATTTAAAACAGGTCTATATTTGTTGATAAACAGTTTTCTTTTGCCTCACGTTCTTTTTCTGTGGTATCCCTCAGAAACTTGTAAAAAGGAAAAACGGTAAAATTAGGACTTTTATTCCTTGCACAGTTCCTTATATGTTCACTGACGGACGTACATTGGTATTTAGGTTCCCTGATTTGTTGTCGGTGCACGGTCATCCTGTGTCTCAAGGTGTCTCCTGTCTGACCGATATAATTTTCACCGCAACCAGCGCAACGTATGACATAGATAAGGTTTGAACTGGTGCATGACATGGAGGTTTTGATGGAAAAATCGCTTCCGGTTTTAAATTGAAATGTGGATCCTTCTGTCAGATATGGGCATGTACTACATCTGGGTTTGTCGCATTTTTTGATGATAGGTGGTTCCTGGATTTTACTGGAAAACGATGCTCTGGTAAGAATACATTTAAGAGAACGGCTTTGTCGTTTACTTTTGATGATATGTGAAGTATCTAATATTTTCTTCATGTCTTGATCCTCCTCTAGGATAGGTAGGTTATTTCTAATGATGTTGAACATTTCTGGATTTCTAGGGTTGTGCGTTGAAACGTATGGTATAACATTTTTGACGGGTTTAATTTTAACTAAAAGAAGGTCCTTTCGTTCATGGGATTTGGCTTTGTTAATTCCGTTTTGAATCAGTTGTGTGGGATAATTTCTTTGAAGTAGTAAATCTTGTAATTCTGTGAGACGAAAGTCTAAGATATCTGTATCGGAGATTATTGTGCATAAACGCCTTGCTAAATTGTAAGGAATATTATTCCTAGTATGTCGAGGGTGGGACGAGTCAAATAAAAGATATTGCTTAGTATCCGTTATTTTGTAGAAAACATCCGTTATTATCCGGTCTTCTTTTTTAAGTACCATAACGTCAAGGAAGGGTAGCATATTTTTATCCCATTCCATAGTGAATTTTAGAGTAGTGCTCAAAGTGTTGAGGATATTAACAAACTCAGTTAACTGATTTTCACTTTTGTCCCATATAATAAAACAATCGTCCAAATAACGTTTCCATGACTTTCTAATGAAGGTTTCATAGTCGTGACCAAATTTGTCTTGAATGTTTGAATATAGTTTTTCTTCTAAATAGCCTAGGACAAGTGTGGCATAAGTTGGAGCAACTTTGGTTCCCATGGCTGTGCCTAATTTTTGCTTGTAAATAATATCATTGAAATGCATATAATTGTTTTCCAATATCAGTTGAAGACTTTTTAAAACGAAGTCTTTGGAAACTCGGTCATGTAAAAGATTGGGAAATTTGTCAATCCAATGTTCTATGGCAGTAAGTCCAAGATCATGTGGAATATTGGAATACAGGTTGGTGACATCAAATGAAACAAGAATTGATTGAGGGTTGATTTTCTCAGGAATGATATTAAGAAAATCCACAGTGTCTCTTATATAACTATGAACTTTGGAAATATAAGGTTTCAATAGAATATCCAATAGGTTACTTATTCTGTGGGTTTCACACGTGGGTCCTGCAACTATGGGTCTAATAGTGAGATCATCTGGACTTGTTACGTTGATGTAAGTAGATTCGGAAATTTTGCACTTGTCCTTAATGGTCTGGCTTTTGTGTATTTTAGGCAAACCATAAAAGTTATTAGTTTTAATGTTAAATGACAACAAATATTTGGTTTCCTTCTCTGTCAGTTGTTGTCCGTATTCATTAATAATAGTTTTTAGTTTTTGCATGACTTCCTTACTTTCATATGATGGTTGTTTTTCATAGTATGTACTATTTTCAAGTACAGAGAGGCATAATGATTTGTAGTATTCACGATCCACGATTACACGAACCAAAAGTAATAAATCTATCAAATCGAATTCTTTCTGACATTGAAATTAAAGTACTTGAAAAGGGATTAAAATTTACACCGACGCCTCGCTCAAAACATATAGAGGAAATTACCAATGATACAGATGCTTTTTGCAGAAGATTACGATTGGCTGAATTTTTCTTAGATACAGATAATGATGACGAATCTATTGTATCCAACAAAAGTGACTTTATGCCGCCTAAAGGTAGGAACCAATATTTGGATAAATTTATTGATACAGTGAAAACGTTTCCTATAGAACAACTTAGCGGTAAAAATACCTTTAGGAACAACATAAACAAATTAGAGTGGGATGCAATTGAAAATTTAAAAAATGATGAAAGTATTATCATTAAAGAAGCAGACAAAGGGAGCGCTGTGGTCATAATGGATCTGAATACCGTGAATACTACAAATCATTATGCCTCTCTGTACTTGAAAATAGTACATACTATGAAAAACAACCATCATATGAAAGTAAGGAAGTCATGCAAAAACTAAAAACTATTATTAATGAATACGGACAACAACTGACAGAGAAGGAAACCAAATATTTGTTGTCATTTAACATTAAAACTAATAACTTTTATGGTTTGCCTAAAATACACAAAAGCCAGACCATTAAGGACAAGTGCAAAATTTCCGAATCTACTTACATCAACGTAACAAGTCCAGATGATCTCACTATTAGACCCATAGTTGCAGGACCCACGTGTGAAACCCACAGAATAAGTAACCTATTGGATATTCTATTGAAACCTTATATTTCCAAAGTTCATAGTTATATAAGAGACACTGTGGATTTTCTTAATATCATTCCTGAGAAAATCAACCCTCAATCAATTCTTGTTTCATTTGATGTCACCAACCTGTATTCCAATATTCCACATGATCTTGGACTTACTGCCATAGAACATTGGATTGACAAATTTCCCAATCTTTTACATGACCGAGTTTCCAAAGACTTCGTTTTAAAAAGTCTTCAACTGATATTGGAAAACAATTATATGCATTTCAATGATATTATTTACAAGCAAAAATTAGGCACAGCCATGGGAACCAAAGTTGCTCCAACTTATGCCACACTTGTCCTAGGCTATTTAGAAGAAAAACTATATTCAAACATTCAAGACAAATTTGGTCACGACTATGAAACCTTCATTAGAAAGTCATGGAAACGTTATTTGGACGATTGTTTTATTATATGGGACAAAAGTGAAAATCAGTTAACTGAGTTTGTTAATATCCTCAACACTTTGAGCACTACTCTGAAATTCACTATGGAATGGGATAAAAATATGCTACCCTTCCTTGACGTTATGGTACTTAAAAAAGAAGACCGGATAATAACGGATGTTTTCTACAAAATAACGGATACTAAGCAATATCTTTTATTTGACTCGTCCCACCCTCGACATACTAGGAATAATATTCCTTACAATTTAGCAAGGCGTTTATGCACAATAATCTCCGATACAGATATCTTAGACTTTCGTCTCACAGAATTACAAGATTTACTACTTCAAAGAAATTATCCCACACAACTGATTCAAAACGGAATTAACAAAGCCAAATCCCATGAACGAAAGGACCTTCTTTTAGTTAAAATTAAACCCGTCAAAAATGTTATACCATACGTTTCAACGCACAACCCTAGAAATCCAGAAATGTTCAACATCATTAGAAATAACCTACCTATCCTAGAGGAGGATCAAGACATGAAGAAAATATTAGATACTTCACATATCATCAAAAGTAAACGACAAAGCCGTTCTCTTAAATGTATTATTCTTACCAGAGCATCGTTTTCCAGTAAAATCCAGGAACCACCTATCATCAAAAAATGCGACAAACCCAGATGTAGTACATGCCCATATCTGACAGAAGGATCCACATTTCAATTTAAAACCGGAAGCGATTTTTCCATCAAAACCTCCATGTCATGCACCAGTTCAAACCTTATCTATGTCATACGTTGCGCTGGTTGCGGTGAAAATTATATCGGTCAGACAGGAGACACCTTGAGACACAGGATGACCGTGCACCGACAACAAATCAGGGAACCTAAATACCAATGTACGTCCGTCAGTGAACATATAAGGAACTGTGCAAGGAATAAAAGTCCTAATTTTACCGTTTTTCCTTTTTACAAGTTTCTGAGGGATACCACAGAAAAAGAACGTGAGGCAAAAGAAAAACTGTTTATCAACAAATATAGACCTGTTTTAAATGCCTAATAATTATATAATGTATCAGATAAAAACTGTTTCCCGTAATTATTTTATATATTTCTATTATTTGTATGGAGAATTTTATTTTCCCGTACTTAATGTATATCTTTATATTATGACGTCATAATCAATTCGGCTACATAACGTAACATAATACTAGCGTTTTATGACGTCACAATAAGAAATATGTATTCGTATGTATGTTGTATTTGTGTAACTAAGCAACATGTTTTCAAACTCCTGATGATTTAAAATGAAACTAGTTGAGTTTATTTCGGTGTTGTGATTTTTTTCTTATATATATATATATATAATATATATATATATATATATATATATATATATATATATATATATATATATATATATATATATATATATATATATATATATATATATCGTATAAAACGTGGTTTAAATACCATTCTATCCATGGCCTTATGTAATTTTATTTATGAATATTAAATGCAGGAAAAATTATTTCGTGAATTCTTTCTTTTCAATCAAGTATCTCAATGTTAACTGCTAAATATTCTGAATTTCAAGGAAACACTTTTTGCGTAAGTGGGATTCGCTTTGATTATTAACTATTTACTATTAGACTAAAAAATCCAATGTAAAATAATTGACTAAGGTGAAATAGATTGTTCACTTTTATAATGAACACATGCAGCATTAATGTTAAAGGTGTTTACAATCTTCAAAGTTTTGTTTTACAAAATTAAGAAATTCAAACTGTGAATCATAGCTATATTAACCTTTCTTTCATTATTGCTTATGTGCTATTTTTAACATTATTTATGTATCACAAATATGCATGTAGATATTGAGAATAATGAATAAGCAAATATAAGTGACTGGCTATCGTTATTTAGTTGTTTGTACATCTGAATAGTAGCACTCTTATGAAATTGGTTGAACGAATTTTCGTTTACGTTCGGCTTTGACTGACCACGTGTTTCTATTTTTATTATTGATACTTAATTATTTAAAGTGACTGCTAATTCGGTGTCTTTGAGATTAAATTGTCGATGAATAATTTGGAAATACCGGCATACGAAAGAAATTTCATATGCACTCATCAGGTACATGTACACTGTAGCACCCCAGGTTAAAAGACATCAAATCACACTGGAAAATATCACTGTTTAGTAATTCGTTTATAAATAGTTGATTTTAAGGAGGGTTCCTTAAAAGAAATTGAAACACTTTTACAAGAACAACTGATCCCAAATAAACTGTTCAGACACTTAGTATCAGGGGAGAGGGGGGGGGGGGTGGGGGGTGGCTGCCCCCCCCCCCCCCCCCCCCCCCGCACTCGCAGCAACTAATTTTTTAAAATTTACATATAAAAAGTTGAATAATCATGGAGTCCCCCCCCCCCACTTTTGTGGGAGCATGTAAAAAATATGGAAATAAGGATTGAAATTGAAGTTATATACTTACTACTATGTTATATACGCGAGCCCCCACCCCCACGGATTAGGATTTTGAAGATTTTGGGAAAGTCCTAATATTTTTATTTTTTTAAATTTTTGCTTGTCAAGATTTTTTGGATGAGTCTGGCCCCCCACTTTCAAAAACGATGCTACGTGCCTGATGTTGATAATAATAGACCCTTAAAAATCGATGTCACGAACATGTATGAGTTCGTGTGCACTTATCGCCAATACACATTGTTCGCCTCGCTTCTCTGAACAAATAATACGTTTAAACTTACTGAAACTAAATATTCGGATTTATTGTGACTGAAATACTTGAACCAGAACAAGAAACCTTAATCTTCCGCACAGAGGGAATACCCTATTTATTACGGGTCTGTGGCCCATGCGGTAAAGTAGATCATGTGTTGACAAACAATTTACCAAGGATAAAAACAACTTTTGGCTGCGGAAAAACTAGCGCCATGATGAATCTGAAATACACTTTCGTACTTCTCATTTTGGCAGCTTTTCTTGCTCTTGGAGAGGGTGGAAGAAGGTAAGAAATACCTTCTATATGTTAAAAGGAAAGAGTAAATCCTTTTTATTTTCTATTGATCCTGCGAATCGACAAGTATTCATGCCGCGTTGTGTAACTCTTCATATATCTTTCATGCTGTTGAATATTAGTGCTCTGAAATGTTGGGCGCTGTTGGGTCATTAGAACAGCTTGCAATGGTAAAAATCAATATTATCAATATTATTTTAATCATAGTTTTCCCTTTCTACAAGGTTTGACAGATTTATTTCTGTACATCTTTATACAACAGAATTTTATACTTATCAGGCACGAGTCACAGGAATAAAATCACATATTAAATAAGGAAGGAAGGAAGGAAATACATTTTATCATGTGAACTTGTTTTCAATTTAATGGCTTTAAGTACATGTTCTAGGAAATTAACTTTTAGTCATAAATAGAAATAAATGATGAAAACATTCCACTTCTTTATCTCATATGTATACATGTATATATTATCAAAATTTCACACGTTAAGCTTAATTTTCTTTCATGACAGATTTCCCGAGAATGGCTGGTTTGTCGTTTTATATCATTGATACGGAAATGTACAAAATATTATATAAACAGATTTTTTTCAGAGTGTTTTATAACATTTCCTGTACGAATTTTTTTTTTACTGTTTTGTTAATTCAATTATCTATTTAATCTTAATCAACAAAGAGAACTTGGCAGGGAAACAAGGAATGGGCTATGCATTGCATGTATTAATGCACATAAAATATAAAACTGATGTTAACGCCAGAATCATAATGCTGCAAGATATGTATATATATAGGATTCCACTCGTGGTTTTTTTTTACCAGACAACCAACCCCCCCCCCCCCCCCCCCCCCCGTTTCCGCAGATTGTTTTAATGGGTTGTTATAAGGTTTTTTTCGGGGGATTTCTTACATCAGTTTTGGAAAGGTAAGGATGAGCCAGATGAACAATTTCAAATTAACAAATTTACGCCCCCCCCCTACCCTGTTCAAGCATGTGTACATGATTACTTATAAATATGAATAGTAAAAAAAAAGTTTAACATGACATACATGTTTCCGACGAAATCGTTTCAAGTCTTCATCTATTAAGAGAAGAAAGGTGTTCTTTTTTTTAATAATATTTCATATTTTCATCCGTTACAATGTATGTAATAGTTATTCACCCTTCCGGCAAAACCAATATCAGAACGCCACAATTATATTGACATAACACTCTTTTTTTCTCCCCGTATCTTAGCAACAGAATATATTAATGACACGAAAGCATGAAAATTGATAGGTGCTTGTTTTTCTCTGAAGGCAAGATTTAGGACATTTAATACAAATAAATACATGAAGTTTTATAGAATGAACAGATAATATATACCAACAGTTATTACCTATCTGAAAACCTTAAAAACGCCATTGATCGTTAGCTTTTGATATAATCTTCACAAAGGAATTTGAAAAATCGTCACATTAAAGTCTGCATTTGAAGTTCGTTCTCTTGATATTTCCAGAGATAAGTAGAATGTTTTTATACTTTATGCATAAAATTTAAATCAGATGTTGAATGTTTTCGGAAAATTGTTATGCACGTACTCGTTCAGTCATCTCTCTCTCTCTCTCTCTTTCTCTCTCTCTCTCTCTCTCTCTCTCTCTCTCTCTCTCTCTCTCTCTCTCGTTTTATGACTTTTTATTTTTTTTATTTCATTTCTAATTTGAATCTTTCTTTTTTTTTACCTTTTTATGACATTTCAATACAGGCAATTTCATTAATTTTATTAAACATAACTTAATACTTTTAAAACAGAAAACATATGCACAATCTTGTTTGTACCCAAAAGGATTCTTTTTAATTAGATAGTGTTTTAATACGCACCTGCATATTATTTCTATGTCTCATCGATTTGTTAAAAAAAATCGTGAAAGGCATTTGAATAACTTATTTACAAAATTCACTTAATTACAAAAAAAAAATAGATGATTAATTCATATCATCAGTTTCCTATAGGGACATAATCTTAAAACCCCAGTCAAACATCAGATATTTAAACACCATATATATGTACATGAAATAACAACCACGATTTTGGTGTATGGATTATTATTTTACACACTGTGCATGAATTCTTAAAATTGTTCTGTCTCTCCTTTACTCATTTATGGACAGCTGCTCTAAATAGCTTCATTTAATTCTTTTGATTACATTTTACATGAATGCGGTTAGTGTCACAGTTAGATTAATGGTATTAAGCATGATTACAAAGCACTTTAACTGAAACTAGAAACACAATCTGGTTTTAACCGAGTGGGATTTTCAGTGTATATTGGATTACCGCATACGTGGTATTTATTTATGGACACTCACCGTATTTATCATATATAAATGCGCCAAAGAAAGAAACGTATGTGCCTCTATTTGCATGCCAATATTGATATGATCGTTGAATTACTGTTTTTCACAGTCTGATGGTTGGGGATACATGTACCTTATAAATTTTCGTGTCTCTGAAACACTAGCCCAGAAAATGGCGAAGCCCGATATTAGCAAATTCTAAACTTTACAAATGGTGATGAGACATACATTCAGACAGACAAACGAACGAAATATAAACAGACCATTTGAAATTACACAGAATTTAATCTTTTATCACAGGGATTAAAAACTTGAAATAAAAAATAAAAATCGTGTGATCACTTGAACAAGGAATCATGGGACTAGATTTATTTACATACTAGGCTCATGTTACAGATCTTTTAAGTTCCAATTATTAATGTAAAAGAATCGCTAAATAATATACGTCTTTGGGTTCTTCCTGTTAAAGATTTAAGATTCTTTCATAGATAGATTCAACCAAACGAGTTCACAAAAGCTTAGCTTTCTTGCTTGTCGGAAAACTGAGACGACTAACTTTCTAAAAAAAAAACACTTGAACGAATGCTAAAGAATTCAAAATTAAAGATTGCTAAAAATAACTCCAATACAATATTTAAATAAATTTACCTTAACACGTTTAGAAATAAAATGCGTACGAAGATAACCCGATACATACATGTTTATTATCGTATGGTCAATTTTTCTTCAACGTTTATTCAACATGGTTTAGTGATCTTTTACACAAATGTATTTTTTAGACGCCGGAATAGAAATTGCCCAAGATCTGACCCCGAATCCAATGGAGATCACTGGTGTTGTGATGTCAAGACTAAAAACACGACGATGTGGGATTTTTTTTTGTGGCCTTGCGATGCTCTCCAAGAAGAAAATGGCGGTGAAAATCCCCCTGAAAATCAAATGGAGTGGAGTGAACACAGCAGAAAACGTCGGTCAGGGGACCATGGGTAATGCTCCGAATCACACTCTGAAAATTGTATTTTACAAAAAGAAAAGCATACGGACAAGTAATATTTTCGTATATTCGTACAAAATTCAAAATCATCGTGAAGTTACCGAAATATAACAAATGAAAGTATAAAAGTGCAATTTTAAGATTTCATAATTTCGTCATGGTTCGATAATTCTCTCTGCACAGCCAAAGGAGTTGTGAAGACATATAGTAAGCATGTCAAACCCTTGCTGTGAATAAAGGCCTGTGGTTTTAAATGATTTAGTTCCGAACGATAGCCAGTAAAGAGTTTTTTTTGCTAATTGGTGAATCTTAATAAGATCCTTACACAAAACCAGTTTGAAGCTGACATCTAAATACAGTTCAAAATAGGATGTCGCTCATAAACCACGTGTACATCCAGATCTGACATGCGTTGCTTTAAAATTTTTCTCCGTCATAATAATTTTTTAAATGATGTCTTACTTGGCAGCAAATCATCCAATATACTAGTATCGACTCGAATTCAAACTTTTTTAAATTAGTCTATGCTTTCATGCATTCACGAATCTACACAAAAATGTTTAACGTTAGCTTTAATCTCCCTTTTAGATCCAAATTTAACTCGTAACTGCTGTAATTAAAGAATCAGTGACAGTTACTTTGCATTTTCATATCTTTTTTAATCTAGAGTCAGTCATCTAACAGCCGTAATTTCACCACAATTCACATAATTTAATGAGTGTTTTGTACCTGTCAAGCGTCCTACATGTAAACTGTATTTTCCACGCTTAAGCTTTAATTTTCACCCAATCTTTTGCATTAATTTTACCAACATTCATTTAGTTGGTGGGAGGACTTGTGTATTGTGTGGGTACGTTTCAATGTAACTGTCACTTACAATAATTGGAAGTGCTGCGATGGATGGTCAATGGATCTCGATGGCTACTGCTCCATTGGTAAGATTCTTTCCCCCCGTTTGTTTTACAAATAGTTGATGAAAATGTTAATAGATACTTAATTTCCGGGGAGAAAAAGAACCACTTTGTTCAAGAATTAGCTCTCAGAAACTAAGACTTTTAATGGTTCTATACGTGGAATTGATGAAAATAATTACACAATTTGATTTTTCATAAACATTTATATGTATTTTATATCGAATTGATGAAATGAATTAAGGGTTTTGAATAATGGTACTGATGTTTGTTGCCTATTAACATGGAACATTTGACGACAGCTGACGATGGTTCGACAGACTTATACTGTGATAATGGCGGCACTCCAATTGACAATGCTTACTGTGCTTGTCCACACGGATTCACTGGAACACATTGCGAGACTCGTAAGTAGAAAGTTAATTTTATAAAATGTCTGAATGAGACATGCATGTGTGAACCAATCACCATATCACTTATGTACAGATTTTAAGATTCGAAGAAAAGTTACTGTTGCATTTATATATATATATATATATATATATAATTATATATATATATATATATATATATATATATATATATATATATATTTATATATATATATATATAATCACTTATATACATAATCTAATAGACGCTACTTACTGATACATTGTAATATTAATTGTATGCTGAAAATACATGTGTCATTCAAAGGAAACTCAATTTGACTGGTTTATGAAAGATTTTGTACCTTTGATGTTTCATTTTCTCTGCAGCTATCTGCACACCCGCCTGCCAGAACAACGGACACTGCGGTGCCAGAGATGGACGTCCGATCTGCGTCTGTCCACATAATTTCGCTGGAGATTATTGCGAAACTCGTAAGTTTGTTTTCTTCAGCGTCAGATTTTGTTTCTGTGTTGGCTGCTGCTTGGTGGTTGCATACATGCATAGTAACATTGATTCATTCGGATATTTTGGGTGGAATTGAGTGAATAATTTTTAACATTATTTATTTGATAAAAGATGTTTATTGAAATCTAAATGATATAAAAATACATTTCTCAAACTATACATGTACTACGTTCCGGGCACGTAGCATCGTTTTTTGAAAGTGGGGGGGCCACACCCATCCAAAAAATCTTGACAAGCAAAAAAGGGAAATTTAAAGTTTTCCAAAAATCTTCAAAATCCTAATCCGTGGGGGGGGGGGGGGGGGGGGGGGGGGGAGGTAACTTCAATTTGACTACTCATTTCCTAATTTTCATACCAATTCTTTACTAACTTCCAAAAAAGTGGGGGGGCCAACTCCATTATAATTCATTTTTTTATATGTAAATTTTAAAAAATTTGTTGCTGCAAGAAAAAGTGGGGGGGGGGGGGGGCAGGCCCCCCCTGGCCCCCCCCCCCCCCCCTGATGCTACGTGCCTGCGTTCAAAAGGAACTGCAATTAATACCAATGAAATGCGCGTACGGTGTATGGATATTGAAAAAAGATACGATTGAATGACCATCATATTTCGGCAATAACCGAATTTTCACCATTTACATTTTATCTAGTTGAAAATCATACACATGTAAAATTAGCAGAAGACCCATTCGGACTCGAACGCATGACAAATGGTTAACTGAAAAAATTGATGCTCCTACACATGTTCATGAATTGAAGGTAGACAAAAAAGATAAATGAAAGTGCCCCAGTACTCCTTATAATAATGGTTATTTTTTTCGTAATGCAGCTGTGTGCGACAGACCGTGTCAGAATGGGGGTCTCTGTGTGGCCGATGCCTGCGACACAAGATGTCGCTGTAGGGCAGGATTCGCCGGCAAATATTGCGAAATAGGTAAACGATCGATCGATCGATCGATCGATCGATCGATCAATCGATCTATCTATCTATCTACCTATCTATCTATCTATCTTCTTTGAATTCAATCAATCATTCTTCTTTCTTTCTTTCTTTCTTTTTTTTTTCTTATATCTCTACTGTTTATTTTTTTCATCTACATCTCGGTAGAATCCAATTGTCTTCAAAGCGTCATTTATCTTCAGTAATCAAAGAGGGAGAGTGTCCATCGAAATTTCATGGAGCCTGTCATGAGGCCTGCAACACAGATGTAGACTGCCTCGGTGTCAACAAATGCTGTTACAATGGATGCGGCCACGAATGCATGAAACCTATCAACTCGAGCCGATGTGTTTACAAAAATCGCACATACAACGTAGGAGAGCGCATGTTCAAGGACGACTGTACGACCTGTCTGTGTCAGGGGGAGGGGATGACCTCTGACCCCAGCGGCTTCGATTGTTTTACCATTACCTGTGCCGTCTGGAGATGTCCGGATGGGATGGTCATGAAAACTACACCAGGACAATGTTGCGGGCAGTGTGAAGGTATTAAAGGTTATTTACTGAAATTAAAATTCTGTGTTATTCAATGCAGTTAATTTATCTTTCATAAACATTTGACATGTTTTATTCTCCATCATATTCATAATAGCTATTGAATGTCCAAATGGTTGTGGCGAAGGAGAATGTAAAATGGTAAACGGAAGTCCTCAGTGCGCATGTCCTTCAAACTTCCGAGGGGAATCCTGTCAAATACGTATGTATATATACAATGTATTATATCATCGCATGATTAATTATGTGCATAATTTCAATAAAAAATATGATTTATTGTACAAAATCAAATAAATTCAGCAGACCAGGGGAACAGTTTTACAAAAGAGTGTTTGTTAGATGTACCAAAGATAGTTTACCAAATGTTATTTCGTTCTCTTGTGGTTACAGCTGTGTGTGCTTCCTCTTGTCTCAATGGCGGCACCTGTGTGGCCAGCGGAGGCAATACCTACTGTGTCTGTGGTTCTTCATACACAGGCCGTCGTTGTGAAATTAGTGAGTTTGATTTTCTTACAGCACACTCTTAAACTTCTGTGATTATCACAGTTAATTACCTAAATAAATGATTGGGCTTTTTTTGACCGAGTCCATGCTAGTCATACAAATAAATTGCAATTCGACATCTCATTTACATCAAAAAATGTTTTATCCCGTTGCACAAGCGTCATGTCAAATACGTAGACGAGTGAACAGCTAAAGAACTGTTAAATATGCAGTACATGTACTCATGCCAAATGCTTATCTTTGTAAAATGTGCATTCAACGGTAGACAGTCAGAATGAAGAGGAAGTCTGAAAAATATACTTCGAGGCTTTATTTCATGATAAATAAATTGCTTCATAGGCTTATAAGTTAAAAATAAAAAAACGAAGAGAACAGCTTAGAAAAAAATTGTCTTTTATTCATTTTCATAGAGGTTGAAAGCCATGAAGGGCTTTGTCCATCTGTAAACAGATCAACGGAGTATTGCCGCGACCTGTCTGATTGTCAGTATGATTCACAATGTCAAGGGTACCAGAAATGTTGTAAGTCGGGGTGTGGTTTCAAATGTATGGCAGCTGTCAATCAAGACGTCTGTATACTAGGGGGAGTCACCTACCGCAAGGGCGACTTCCATCAGAGGTCAGCGTGCGAATCCTGCCAATGCATGGGTCAAGGTCAAGGGAATGACCCCAGTGGATTTAACTGTAACAGTATGATGTGCGCCATGGTTAGGTGTGATCCTGGGTTCGTTCAAACGGTATCAAAGGATGTTTGCTGTCCATTTTGTGAAGGTGAGAGTTTAGTTACATATTTTACATAAATGTACAAAATGTATATATTGGCTCCATCCAAAAGAAAGATAACTCGAAATATCAATACTTAATTTTTCATGCAGGGCACTGCCAATTAGTTTATAGACTATGTATGAGTTCCATTCATATATTGTTGTTTAGGGAAAGAATAAATTTCAATGGATAACGCAGATGACCTTTACAGTAGTTTTCTTAAATATGTTGAAAGTATCACCATCATATCAATACTGTACATACCCCATAACGTACTATTTTTCAAGAAAACACATTTAAAAGCGACTACTTTAAATTTATTGTTGTTAATATGCCATGCATTCCTGATCAGTATACATTTTTGGGAGTTGATTGTAATCAACTCTCCTATGCAGTTACTCAGACAAACCGAAAGTGAAACAGTGTTTGGACCTCAGCACAAATCATCGCTGCTGACAAGACTTAGTTCTTGAAAATGATTGATGAATTCGATGTAATGTATGCTAAAGCATTGTTTTTCACGGAAACTTATTTATAAATACCTTTAAAATAGTCAGATTTTAAATGGTACGAACAATTTAAATATTTTTTCGTAGTCGTATGTATTCTTACACCAGAGTTCAATACAGTCTCGTTCAACTCGACGCTCGGCTGTCTCCGTAAATGTTTGTCGGAGATTTACGGTGTCAGCCGAGCGTTTGGTTGAACGAGACTACAGTTCAATATTGCTTGGATCCATTCAATTTTCGAGAAATATTTTGTATTACTGATACATAGTTTGATTTAATTAATTTTACTCTAAATATTCTTTAACACGATTCATATGGGGGTTTCTCGACATTCTTGTCGAAAAAGTCCAAAAATTCATATTATAAAAATGTGCGTAATTCAAATACAAATTAGAAACGACATGTACTTGTCTTGCAAATAACATATCATTGATTTTAAGATAAACAAACATCGACAAAATCAACTCCCGTCAGTTCTTCAGTACTTTGATCATTCTATTGTTTTCATTTATGCTTTTTTTTCACAGAGGAAAAGACTCCAGGTAATTATACCTTTAAGTTTGATTCATCAATTCTAAAGATTATCAATTTAACAAAAATTGACGGAAATGCAAACAGTTTACTCTTTGTAATATTATGTTACATGTAGTGACCGGGTTTTTTTTAAAAATATGTATAATCGTTTACATCGAGTTTACATTGTGTCATGCTTTTAGATCCAACATTCACGAAATGTCCTGAAAAAATCACCTTGGAGGTTAACTCCTACGATAGTACGGTGAACCTAGAGAAATCCCTCTTGCCAAAGTTGGAAGCTTTAGATGGGCGGGGCCAACCCCTGGAAATTTCGTTGAGCCAACGACAGCTCAGGCACTGTGCTTGTCCTCATAGTCAGCGCAACATCCACAACATCGTCGCCAGCACAGCACCAGATTATATTGGAAGAACTGCAACGTGTGCTGTTGCTGTGAAAGTAAAAGGTAAGTTGATTTCGCTAATTTAATTTGATGTATTAATATCGACTTCCAATTAGAAACTAAACAAAATTTTGTTTTTAATTTTTGTGAAAGTAAACGGTAAATTTGAATGCATTGCGTTTATGAAATTTGAAATGAAAAATATATCAAATTCTACTGTGCTAATAAAGACTTTTTTTGTTTTTGTGAAAGATAAAAAGTATAAATGCATTATGTTTACAAAGTTGGAAAAAATATCCAAATCTACTAAAAAAAAACAAGTTTCTGTAAAAAAGAAAAAATAAGAAAACAAAACAAACACCTTTTTACATAATTTATTTTTTATTCAATCTGAACATGAAGAACTTGAATTACTTTTCAGACGTTCATCCTCCAAGATTTACATCGTGTCCTTCCAATATTGAAGTCTTCACCAAAGAGATTGTCACCTGGGATAAACCGAAGGTTGGAGACAATGTTGGAATTAACAACATCGACTTTCTGGGTTCCCAGCATAACAACACCTTCTTTCTGAGTGGAAGTTTCTTGTTGGGTTACATTGCGCGAGACTTCGAGGGTAACGTTGCAGTTTGTCAGTTCACCGTGTCAGTATGGGAAGAAGGTACTATTGTTTAAGCACGATAATGTACAATGTCCATAGTCATGTACTTACCGGTCTTTGACTTATTTCAATTAATAGTAAGTTAAAAAAAAAACATCATTCAAACATCGTGTTTTGTTTATGTTTAAGCAAGAAAGAAGAAAAGGGTAATTTCCAAAGTATTTGAAATAAATATAAACTCTCAATGAATATATCAAAATTACAAAATAAGTTATTCTTTATTGTTCATGCCTGTAATTGAACAGGTTGAAGTCATAAATGTACATATGCATGCATTTCTTCTCTCTCTCTCTCTTTCTTCTCTCTCTCTCTCTCTCTCTCTCTCTCTCTCTCTCTCTCTCTCTCTCTCTCTCTCTCTCTCTCTCTCTTCAAATTCTTGAATCTAAACATGTAGTTAGAGAACCACTAAGATTTGATTCCGTTTACACTATTCTTTAACAGATTCTACAGACGTCAGTATGCCTCATCAGATGAAAAAGATTCAGGAAGATAACGCCCAATCCAAGAGCTTGTTTATCGGTAGGTTTAGATAATCCTTTGTTATTACAAATGTATTATGTCCCTTTATACTTCAAAAGTCAGACGAGTAGATATTTATTTGTAGCAAATTAGTAATGTTTGAAGCAGTCTGAGATATATTTTTTGTCTTACAAAAACTGAACAGTATAGATGAAGAATGCCCCAAATTCAAAAGAAAACAAACTATCGAATATTTTTCTTTTATCAAGATGATTATCATTTACAGTTCAAAGGACTATATATGATATGGGCCTAAAATGCCCCCCCCCCCCCCCAAAAAAAAAATGAACATCATCATTTTACTGTAATTCTTTGTTTTCTTTGTACAGATTTTTATGAGATGTTTTAACATTATGTTCATTTTGATTCAAGTGCCCACAATTTAGAAATATGATATCATAAAGACAACCTTTTCCCTATGGAACGCCAAATTAACATATATTCAAATATTTGTACCTATCTTCAAATAATTGTACCTATCTTCAATTAATTGTACCTATCTTCAAATCATTTGAAGATAGGTACAATTGAATTAAAGATAGGTACAATTGAATTAAAGATAGGTACAATTGAATTGAAGATAGGTGTAAATAATTATACCTATCTCTAAATAATTATACCTAGGTACAAATAAATTATACCTAAGTACAAATGAATTATATCTAGGTACAAATGAATTATACCTATCTTCAATTCAATTAAAGATAGGTTCAATTGAATTATACCTATCTCTAATTCATTTGAAGATAGGTAAAATTCATTTAAAGATAGGTACAATTGATTTGAAGATAGGTTCAATTCAGACATATCTACAAAGGATTTGAAGATAGGTACAATTCAATTATACCTAGGTTCAATTTGTTTTGTGTATTGTTGAAAATAATGAACGCTCCCTTGAAGACATTTCAACATGGAGGGAAACGAGGGAAGCACCAACAACCCCTCTATTTGATGGGGTATCAAGTGCCTATAGAAATATTTGAAAATAAAGACAAAATATATTAAAATCATGCATTCTGACTGTATTTTGGTCTTAACGTTCTACATAAAACAATTAATTTAAGAAATGAAGATAATAATTTTTCTATTGATCGACGTATCGCATTGATGAAAAAGTTTTCCGGTCATTTTTTTCTTTGATACGCCGATCAACAGAAAAATTATTATCTTCATTTCTTATCCTTTAATAAAACATTTTCAAATCAAAAACTTTGAAGTGTCATTGATTAAAAATGTAAATAATGTAAATGAAGCGTCGAATACAAAACAACAACAGCAACAATATTCAAAATGGATGCGCCTTCATCTGATGCAGTACTATACAGGGAGTATTCATTATTGCCAATATTTTAGTAATTGAAGATAGGTTCAATTCAATTGTACCTATCTTTAATTCAATTGTACCTATCTTCAATTCATTGCATTTGTACCTATCTTCAAATCAATTGTACCTATCTTCAAATGAATTAAAGATAGGTATAATTGAATTGTACCTATCTCTAATTCAATTTGAAGATAGGTACAATTGAATTGAAGATAGGTACAATTGAATTGAAGATAGGTACAATTGAATTGAAGATAGGTACAATTGAATTGAAGATAGGTACAATTATTTGAAGATAGGTACAAATATTTGAATATATGTTAATTTGGCGTTCCATATTTCCCGCCATTTTTGCATTTTTAGCATATAAAACAGCTTGTTTTGAAGAAGTTTTTCTTTCAAAAAACATAGGGCGCATTCTTTCTTGAACAAACAAAATTATCGTAATCAAAGATGTAACTAGCCAAGACTAATAATTGACACAAAAAAATTCCTTGTTCAAGCATGCACTCTATATTTCCCATTCGTAAAGAGATAAGAAAAATGTCAATTTTTGACTGATTTTGATTGAATTATAGAAATAGCATTATTTCTGACGTCTTATACTGCAAGTGAGTTCAAATAAATCAAATAAATAGGTGAATAATATATTTTATATCACTCTTCTAAAAAATAACATAACATTTTATTGTTCCCGAAACACTTTAAAAAATGTCGAATTATCGGGGCCAAATTCAGCTCATATCATATATAGTTCTTTCTTATGACGTTGTTTTAATTCTTCTTCAAATTTCACTGTGCTTAAATAATGGAAATCAAACACGATTACAAAAATTACAATGTATTATTTTTTCCAAAAAGGTATTGGTGCTGCACTCGGAATTCTGATAGCAATCGCCGTAGGTGTCGCTCTATACATATGCTGTCGCAGATCTGCTGCGCGCGCAGCTCCTCCCCATGACACGTCACAACACCAGGGATACGACAATGGAATATATGCCATTTACGGCACACCCCCACCGGATTACGATTACCCAGGGAAAGAAAAGCTTCCCAAATACTCCGAATCTGAGCCCCCGGAGTACGAGACAGTGGACCCATTTCCCAAGGAATCCCAAGGGGTGGTGAATCCAACCTATGTCAGTACAATCGACGTCAAACTTGACCTTGACAACAAGACCAATGAAGATCTGTGCGAATAAAGGACTCCATAACGGTGTAAATGGACCAAAACATTGATTTTTGTTTGTTATTTTAGGACAGATGGATCAAAATGTAAATAGATAATTCTCTTACATATTTACATGTATGCATGATAATTACAAGTATATAGAGCTTAATATTTATTTAGCATGCACTGATATTCTGCGTTTGAAGTTTTATATATTTTATGAACCATTTATATTAAAACCACGTGTACAGCTTTAACTTTTTATCTCAATTTCAATCACAGGTGCATACATGAGATTATAAATATGTCATAAGAGGATAATTTAAAGAAAAAATGAGTTAAGTCCTGGGGGTCTAGATACTATAGGGGAGGGGTCGGCTCTGTCCCCAAGCACCTGTGATTTCAATTGTAAACTGTAATTCACGGCCTAATCTTGCATCAAATTGAATTTGCTATTGAGTTAAATATTTTAAACATGTATAATGGGATTTTTAACACGTTATTTATCAGCAGGTCTGAGATTCATTGTTATTTTGTATACTTAAAGTTCATAAACATGTATATATATTATTGTTTGTTCTGTATTCGTTGTGTATCGGACGTATTTTCTCAAATAAAGTGACAACTGTGTCTACTGTTTGAAAAGTTAATTTTAGATTAATGGGAATGCTTATAATTAAGTTTATTTACTCTCTCTCTCTCTCTCTCTCTCTCTCTCTCTCTCTCATCACTACGGTTCAAAACTTCAAAGTATTAAAACTGCTGTAAGTGTACATGTACCTCTAAGATCATATATTTCGGAAATTATTGAACATTAAGATTTATCGAGTCAAAACACACACACTCTCTCTCTCTCTCTCTCTCTCTCTCTCTCTCTCTCTCTCTCTCTCTCTCTCTCTCTCTCTCTATTATGCCATTTCTTAAAAATTTAAAAACAAAACATATAACATATAATATCGACTGGAATACGTATCTATTGATGATCGTAGTTAAAAATTTACTTATTCGAAAATGATTAACAAGAAGATTATTCAGTAATACACAGAACCGATAATCCGATAATATTGAGGGAAACAAAGTGGGCGTCCTCACTTTCCTATGGAGGAGATTCAAGTAAATTTAATGACCCGTACTTATGAAAACGACCTCGTACTTTGAAAATATGAACTAATTATTAATGTAATTGCATAAAGTTGCAGCTACGAAATTGACAATTCCTACAATTTAAAAAAACATGCTCTATCAAAAAATTTATTTAGTCGCAATTAAAAAATGCCCCTAAGTGCAGTCATCCTTTGTTAAGTAAGCTAGTCGAAAATTGTTTTTTTTTTTCCTAATAAAAAAGGAGTTTTGTGTCTAAATTTATTTATAGAAATACCAATTATGTTGTTTTAATTATAATTTTATCAATTTTATTTATTTTAAATTTGTTCTATTAAAATGTCTATCCAATTTTTTAAAGATCAAATGATATCATTTTAAAATAGGTATAAATACATTTACGATCCCAATAAAAAAAAGAAAGGATAACAACTGGTAATATGTCATGTATATATCATGTTACAAACATTTATTTATTTTTTTAACTATTCAACAGCACTTTTTCAAATTTTTCATCTAAACAAGATTTTGACCAGGGCAAAAAAAGGTGAACGTGTATCATTTTTACATAATACAGAACCCATGAGAAAGGCACCGCGTGACACTACTTTTGGATTAACCTTGTATACATTGTACGTTTGTGAAAACAAAATATACAACATAAATATTTTACATAATTCTATATTAAATTGTTAGGTCAAAAAATAAATAAAGCTGCAAATTATTTGAAAAAGCACTTTTTGCAGCAATATTGATATATAAAAATACCACTATTAAATGTTATTTTTATAAGGTTCTTATTTTTTGGGAGTTTGTTCAATTAAAAAGACAAATCTGTCGATCTATTTTCTGAAGATCAAACGACTTTATATCAACAAGTTCGTTACATTTCAATCTCAATGTACAGGCTAAAGAGTAACAGCTGTTTATATATTGCCTTAATTAATCTTCTGATGTATTTGATGTGTCACAGTTTGTTTTACATGTATCTCATTACTTTCACCAATAGGGTATATATTTGTACCTAAAAATTAAAAAAAAGTAATGTATTTCTCTTTAAAAAAAATTACAAATTGTGAATTACTCTACATTATGAAAAATTGGAGTGAAGACGATATACAGCATATCACAAATAGATATGGATAAGAATATCGAAAGGGGGAAAAGTAAAGTAAATTGACCCTATCTAAACTATGTGCAACATTAAAAGAACTTTTGCAACTACATACATGTGGGCAGTGCTACAGAAAAGGACATACATTATCAAATTTGGTCAATGCATTTCCAATGAATTAAAAACACGAACAAAATACTTTAGTTTTTAAATGAAGTGCACCATAAAAATGATTTATTTGCAATACACTCTAATTGATCTATACGCAATCATATTAAGTTTAAGAACCAAACAATAGTCAATTTGAACGCTATCGTGATGGGCAAAACACGTTAGAAGAAAAAAATACATTTAGATTATTTAGATTATAATACATATACTAGTATATCATTAGCAATTATTGGTTTACTAAACAAATGTTTAAGATGGAATACAACATGAAAGAAAGCTGTTACTTAAGACAATGTTCAAAATGAACCAATAAATAGCAATTATATTTACATGCAATATCAAATAGCAAAAAGTTTTTAAAAGAAGATGGGTGAATAGGCGTGTAAAATGTCCATATGAGGAATGATTAGATACTGCCAAATTAGAATCATTAAATCTGATACCTTTTTAAAAACATAATTAAAAAACAATGTATATTTAAAGTAACATCGGATTGTAACCCTTCAATATTTTAAATACTTGCAGTAGGTTGATTTAAACTGGAGTACGCGTGTCAAAACCTCCAAATAGTGTCATTTTTATAACTTCAATGCCTTTTCTTTCATAGAGTGGGTCTGAGCTCCATATTTTTGTCATAGTCAAAATGCGGTTTAATGGAATTTAAACAGATTTTAATCAGAAAAAATGTAGAGAGATGACCCACTATACTTTTAAAAATGTTATTTTGGAGCCCAACAATTAAACGTTTTGGAAAAATAAGTCCGTAAACTCATGGCCAACGTCTCATATAACATTTAAACAACGCACTTGTTTGTGAATGAAATGGTTCAGTGGTTAGAGCACCAGACATTAGATAACTATTTAGAAGTTGGGATTTTAGGTTGTGGGTTCGAAACCACAAAAACTTATCATTTTTTTCTTATCGTTTTTTGAAATATTTCAAACTGAATATAGTTAGAAATTACCCTTATGTAAACTTGTATAATAACATATAAAAATATATTTAATTGAAAAAATGTTATATTTGAAATTGAATTTTAGGACTTAACAAAATGGGCAGTTGTGCTATCTTATTCCCCCATCTTTAAATTTAAAAAGAGATTATTTGATGAAATATACAGTATATATACTACTGTACACTGTATAATATTGACCCGAATGCCAAAAACCGCATAACGTATGTCACAAGATGACGATATTATATATCAAATTTTAAAAAAAATATAAAAATAAAAACAAAAATTACCCCATAAACCATATATCATACTGAGGATGAGCGCATTATGCGCTCATTAGCATGCACATTTTTATGGATGAAGACTCTGTATAAAAGCCTGTGGAAAACTGGGAGTTTTCCATTGATGAGTTTTAGTTTTGCTGCAATGAAGGCGTGGGGAGGAACCCTTATCCTTTGGTGAGAGTCTCTTTTAATTTAGAGTTGTAAGTGTATAGCATGGTTGTAAATATTTATAGAGAGTTTTAAATATATTATTTTAATCACAAATATTTACAAAAGCAAGAGATTATAGTACTTTCTACGACAGATGCGACTATATCTTCATGTATACCTGTATAGGAGGCTTTATGTTATCATAATTTTAGTTGGGTTCGCCATATGTGTTCTTGTTTATTTTAAAAACATAAGCAACAGAAATATTTTTTCTTTTTTATATAAACCACAATGACATTTAATTAACTATTCAGCGCTAAGTATTGATAAAGCATTGCATTTAATTTTATCACTCTATCAAAAGTCGACTTTTTGTCCTCAAACATTTGAAGAATTACTAGCGATTGTTGATCATTTTCATTGTTGATTAATTGTATTAATGAAAATATGAAAATAACAAACCGTCAACCATCTCAAAAATCCATAAAACGAAATACAAATTCAAAGCAACTAATTAATTGCAATTAAAGAGCTGATTTGTTTAAAAAATATAAAAAGCCGTTAGTCGTAATTCAACTTAAACAGACCATGAGTGCATTCGACCTTAAGCCTACTATTTCATTATCAGTCTTTGTCTCCTGTTATGTGCATGGGGAAGCATTGTTGAAGCAAACCTTCCTGATCCCGACCAGTGGTATCTACTAACAACAAATGTAGAGGGAAATTACCAAAACAACAAAGAAGAGCAACTGTCTCGGCGCCAATACAAACGTTCTGGAATTTCTAAGATTTCTGAGTGAGGAAACCATAGAGAAAACAAGTTTGAATTTATTTTGTTCCTAATTTACTGTGTATCTAAGTACACAGTGGTTTTATAATTATAATAAGTATCAATATGTTTCTGCATTTTAAGCTTGCCTTAGGAATACAGTAAAATATTAGCTGCATTTTGAAATTATAATATTTGTCTTTTGTAATTTCTATCTTATCATTTGTTTTTATAACATCGAACTTTAAATCGTGGTTAATTTGATTTTTTTAAAAATCAGGTTTTGAGACTCATATGAATAAAATTAATAAAAATTTCCCTTCTATTAAAATTATATCAATTTACATAACAATTAGATATTTTACGTTCATAACGTAAAACCTTCATTGTTATGAATTTCTAGGCTAAATTAAGTGCGTTTGTTATTTCTATAAACTTTATTTTGCATACATTTACTATTAATCCAGGATGTACTATTTGAACAGTGTATAAAAAGCTCATATGTTTTTTGAACATTTACTGCTGTGGTTTTTTGAATATTGTTGGCATTAAATTGATTCCACAAAATATCAAAATAAAAAAACATTTAAATCCACGAACTTACTAAACATTAAATGTTATTTGGGAATATTTAGAATTGGAATCTTTTTGTTACAAAAAGTTAATCAAAATAATTGGTCGCTTAGTGTTGCTTAAAAATACAAACTTCAAACTAAAATATAGAATAGAATACATAGGTTTACATGAAATATCACATGTTTTGGATTAAAATGATACATGTACAAACTAATATTTGGTTTTGATGGTTCTTACCAAATGTAATAATCGCCTACACAACTATTTACACAACTATGCAGCCTATTTAGAGAAAAAATAACTATTATTATCTTATCTATATTAGGGAGAGACCAAGCGAAGAATGTGCATTTGAAAATCCCATCGATTGTGACAGTGATCCAAAATACAAACATATTAGAACTTATGACGGCAGTTGTAACAACTTGCAGCATCCATATTGGGGAAAAGCTAGAACGCCATTGGCACGTTTCCTTAAATCGGATTATGATGACGGTCAGTATTCGTCTTGGGTTATCATTTAACAGTTTGAATTTGTTTTCAAAATCCCCAACTACTGTGGAATCATTTAAATTCGAGGGGGCCAATTTTCGTGGATTATGACTTTTTTGCTCATTCGTGGGGATGTAATTTCGTGGATGCGTCGGTTACTGTTTCAGGAACAAAGATAGCTCTTTATAAAATAGTTTTCGTTGAGGATTTAAATTCGTGGGTGAGGGTTACTCACGAATACTCACGAATAAAACTGAGCCACCACGAATTCTAATGATATGATTCCACAGTAATTTATAATTACTCTGCAGTCATAAATTAGTGCATTTTTTTATAATCGGGGTTAAAATATACATGTATTTATGCTACAAAACTGTAAATTGGTGTCTATATATTTTGATTAAGCTTAGACATCATACTATTTATGGATACCTAATAAAGATATATAGCATCTTTATTAACCTCCAGATTAACCAAAAGAAACAAAAAGTTTAGCAGAGGAGTAAAAGATGTCATTTACTTCGTTAAATAAATAACAGAGTCAACAAATCAAGTATTATGTAAACAATAAATAAGACGGATCAAAACAATCAACACAATTCACAGAATGAAACTCTGCCTTTCAGTCAACTGAAATGTGACTGAATGATAACTCAAATGTGACTGAATGGTATAGTTATGCCATTCAGTCACCTTTCCAGACCTTTCAGTAAACATTCAATTGACTGAATGGCAGAGTTTCATCCTGTGATTCCTCGAACATTATGCAATACCGACAAAAAGTATAAAAGCACAAAATGCAAATAGAAAAATCGCATGAAGCATTATTTTAATAATAAATTATGAGTTTGAGAAAAAAAAAATTAAGGTATGAATCAAGTTTGTAGAAATTGATTGCATGATAGGAGCACCAGCAGAAGAATTAAGGGTTTTTGAAGCCCACAAACTGCTTTTTATTAGAACATGTAAAAGTTCAATGAGGGATTGTAATTCAAGAGGTGTAGCGTTTGGCTTGTTATTAAATTTTGATTGTTTCACTCTCCAATAAAATAACTTGTCTTCAGGTAGACGGATTTCAAAACTCAGTGAATATATCATTATACCCATAAATACAAAATATGAAGCGAGCAAAACAGTTTTCTAAAATTTGATGGGCAGATTGATTTCTGGGTAAGATAAAGAAGGGGCTTAATGCATCATGGCACTTCGAAAATTTGTTATGAACGGATGTGCTGAATTTCGCAGATACGATACAAGCATAACTTTACTTAAATGGAAGGGTTTTGTCATCGAAAAATCTCCGTCTATACAAAAGACAACATCAAAAATAATCCCTGTTTGTATGCATTTATCAAATCTATATGATCGAGATCTAAATGTAATAAGTTCTAGTTTTTCTGATTTTATAGACATGACTTTTAGGAGGTTTCTTGCCGTTGGCGAAATTCCTGGGCGGCATTATCCCCGCACGATTTACATGTATCTATGCCCTAGACGATCTGTGCGTAACTCATTAAACTGCCAACTTAAGGTTCATACTTGGAGCAGTAAATGGAGACAAAAAGAACGGCTTCCAGCCATTTACCTATCGACCTTTATTTTTGTTGTTTCATTATAATTAACCCTCAATTGCCCTTCCTTCACAACTGAGTGATAAAGTAGAATCATTATAGTTACAAGGATATAATACCTTGAATCATACACACAAGGTCATGGCACTTGTGGAATATACAGCCGGTGATGGTACATGTATCAGAAAGGGCAGGGCATGAACCTTTGGTATACGAGGATTGTTCGGAAATTTTTGAGACAACACGGATATTTCCATTTCTAAGTGACGAATTATGGTGAAAGTTGGCATGAACATTGAAGAAACGTTAACAAATAATTAAAGAAAGTAATATTTAACAAATGTTTAATATTTTGTTTAAAACGGTATAGTAACAAATCGGTGGTCAGGGTACCCGGCGCAAGCATAAACTCGGAGAATAAAAAAACTAAAACATCGTCTATCTAAGTGTCTGCAAACTTACAGCTTATACTAAAAGAAATCAGCTTATATATGTTAATTTTGCTATTTATTGTGATTAACATTTGATCAAGTTTCACGAGTGTTTGAGTTGAAATACGGATATGGTACAGATATATTTACCAAGCAATAGGAATTTGAAAACAACAGTATATAGAAATTTGACGTCAAGGCGGCGCAGCGAATATACATCAAATTGATGGAAATTTCGGAAAAAGACATTTTAATACCACCCAACTGCTTTAACAAAAACTATACGATGGCAAGGGATAAAGAACTTCAGTTTATCGTCTTTTTTCACTAATTGTTTAGCTAGAAATCAGACCAAGTGACTAAATTTTAAGTACTTTTTACACACTAACTGATGTAAACAGTTCTAAAATATGTACAAAGAATCACTGTAGGAGGCATTTCACAGTAATTTGACTTTCAGTTAGAAATGACCCGATTTTTTTACTTCACAAAATTAAGAATAGAAGGAATATGCGAATGTTGACATCTTGAAATGTAAACAAAAGATGAGAAATGAAGAATTAATTCTAATTTCCCTTCGTTTGTTGGGTTTTTAAAACATAGGATCAATAGGAAGCGTCAAAATGACGTTGCGGTAAGTTTGTGGTTGCGCCAGGTCACTGGGCGATGGCAATTTGGTCAGCTTACCAGGAATGATCCAATTATGCTATGGACAATTAATTTTTTACATTGATAAATTCTATCCTGGTGTACATTTTGGTGAAATTTCAAGGATTTATCTTTTTCCCCAAGGAAACAAGAGAAAATGTCTCAATAATTTCCGAACAACCCTCGTATGTATTATATACGAGTTCATATTATATATGTGTTCTTATTCTATTTCACACAATCATTAATATAACAAACGTAAATGTATAATCATACCTTAAGTGGACTGCAAAGGTGAGTGTCTAGATAATTATGCCAATCAAAGCTCTAAAATAGAACATAAAAGCAAATTAAATTAGTTATTTCTAAAATATACAAAATTCAAGATTTAAGACTCATCAGTCAAGAAACATGGGAAATAAATTAAGCAAAAGAACATAATTACTGCAGCTGATAGTAGTAAGCAACATGTACACAGCAGGAAGCACCCGATATCGTTGTTATACTGAAGTAATATAAGGTTTAAGGGTCAACGGAACCCATCTCTGTAGGCAAAATATTTCCGAATCCAAATTAAATTCAAGTGGACACCATCAGAATAGATAACTCCAACACTGTGAGTCCGCGTAAGCGTCAGAAAACCAGTCTGCATGTAGCACAGTATTCTTTGGCATTTTTCAAGCGTGCATTGTACAAAAGAGGGTTCATATGTCTGACACGTTTCCATGGTATAAGTTTTAATTACGGTAAGTTCTTAAATGTCAAATCGTTTATGGGCGTCTCTAAAGGACGCCACAAGGTTTAAAGAGGGTTCGATGGTCGCGGCTAATTTTAGACTTGATTGATCTCTTATAGAAAGATAGTTTTATATAAAAATATGGAAAAATACCAAACTTTATAAAGCAAAGTATATTGTGTTATTCTTCAGCAAACAGTAGTTATTAGCTAATCAGTAAAATACTTGAAACCATCTACTCCTTTTTTTTAATCGATTTTCTCCTGGCATTTGTTTATATATCTAAAGATATTGTAACACATAGGATTGTTTCAGAAAATCGTATAAATACTATTTGCAGGGAAATAGTCACCACCGTTTTATTTTCGCTCCTTTTGCCCACGTTATTAGCGGACGAATCTAAGACTGGTCGAATTCCATTATCTCAAGTTACTTATCCTTTAACACAACTGTGTCCTGGTGAATTAAAGATGGGGCGAATGTAGAAGCGCGAAAATTACACGGAGGAAAATAACCCTGTATACAGTATTTTAGTGTGCAAACTGTTAAGTTTTCTTACATATGAATATCACAAGATAAAGCTCTTCCATTCATTACTGAGAGGTAGCTAATTTTTCACTAAATAACAAAACTTTGTCATTCATTCGTCTTTCTAAACCATTCAGAAAGCATTCAACCGACTAAAAGACAAATATGATTTTGTGTATATCGGAGAACGGGGTCTCTATAACACGAAACATCAAGAAACTTCGGAATCATAATCACAGTCAAGTTTTACGAGACTATTGATTTGTATCAACAAAATCTATTCATCCCAAAGATTAAATAATTGAAACATTCATTACAGTCTTTTCACGGTATAGTAACATAATTTTCTTTTCTTTTAGGAACTGGTTCACCAAGGCTTCTTGGTAAAGATGGAGATGCATTACCAAACCCAAGAGATATACGCCTAAGCATTCACGAGAAAAGTCTGCCTATCCACGAACTTAAGAATCATTCACATTTCCTGATGCAATGGGGGCAAAGAACAAGTCATGATATGTTATTAAAGGTGGAATCAAAAGGTAAAATTATCTCAAGAAGTCATGAACACCATTTGTTTAACTACCGTTTTTATCTTTCTGTCACATTTTAAAAGATTTCATTTCTCTTATTTCAAAGTACAACCTTTATACGACATTAATGACTATTACAGGTTTTGTACGGTGTACATATTTAAACTTAAAGTTTTTCTATTCATATATTCATTTTACATTTAATTTTGTAAAATTGAAATAAAGTTTAAATTTGAATTTAAAATAATCCAAAATATTTGCAGCGTTAAATGGAGAAGATCTGGACTGTTGTGGCGAAGATAGCGGAAAAGAGAATTGTGAAATACCAATACTTGTGAGATCCGATGACCCTTACTACAGCCAATATAAAAGAACTTGCTTGAACTTTAGAAGATCCAAAGCATCTGCTGATCTTAAATGCACATTTGGTAGGAAAAAAGTATAAAGACCTTTTTAAATGAAAAAATAGATTGCTATGATTTGTTTTTTAAACTAAGCAAGGAGCTTAAAGTGGAATTAGCCGTCGAAGATTAACATTTTGATACTTTAGGGGTCGGTATTTTAGGTATAATTAAATAACTACATGTACTGTGGAATCAGTAGAATTCGTGGTGGCTCAGTTTTCGTGGTATTCGTTGGAAGCCCCTCCCCACGAATTGACATCCTCAACAAAAACAAATTTAGAAAGAGTTATCTTTGAAACTGAAACTGAAAACCTGCACATCCACGAAATTACATACCAACGAATAAGCCAAAAACCCACAATCCACGAAAATTGGCTCCCACGAATTTAAATGATTCCACAGTACATGTACTTTATTTTAAAAGGATGGATGTTTTCGGCTGTGAATATATAGTCTAAATCTTCTTGGGAAAACAAAGTAATACATGTATGTAAAATTAAAGTAAAATATCAAACTGCATTGAATATATTAAACCATTGGGTTGGGGTTTTTTTTGTTCCGGCGGCAAACTTTAATAAATATTTGCAAGCAAGTAGAAAATTATTTCAGATATTAGTTGGATCTTCAGTACCCTGTCTTTTCAAGGAAATCAAACATTATAAAATAAAGTTAATGTGACTTAATCTGAATTAGGTAACGATTGCATTAAATGTCTAAACATTATTCTTTTTTTAAACCAGAGTTTGATGATAAATATATATGGATTGCGTACATAATCTGGGAATCTGATTGACGACACTGACGACATTCTCCATGCTTTTTCATTAAGAATTATAAAGAGTAGGGTATTTCATGTAACAATTATTTTTATGTTTCAAACAGGTACCCGGCAACAACTGTCAAATGTCACCAGCTTCATCGACGCATCTGACTTATATGGATCTAATGATGTCACAAATGCAAATCTTCGAACAAAAGTAGACGGTATTTATTCATGTTTTTGCTCACCTGTCGATCTTAAACCTCATTACATTTTCGACTTCTTCTCCAGAATTACTGGGTCGATTTAAAAATAAACTTGGCACAGAGAAGAAAACTGCAATGTAGAATATATTCTATGACCGTAAAATCATACTATTACAAAAGGGGCTGAATGTTAATTTTTATTAATGCATGACACATTGTACGACATTGTCCAGATACTCTGCATATGATTCTTTAAAACTGATTTTATCGAAACAACGAAATTCACAACAATTGGTATTCAACAAATATTGATGAAACCACAGTAGCTATGCCATTCAGTCACCTTTCCAGACCATTCAGTTAACATTCAGTTGACTGAATGGCAGCGCTTCATCCTGTGGTGCCTCTCAATATTTTATTTAAATAAATTAAAGGGTTCATATTTTATGTATAACGATTTGTGAACTTAATTCAAAAGAATATGTTTGTGTTATATGTATAAAATCATCTAGCAGATCGAAAGTGCACGGCACGGCATAATAGGTCTTGAAACTGTTGTCCACGTCACTACTATGCCAAGCCTGAATGATTTCCTATAGCTATTTAAATCACATATCATGATAAATTAGAAACAGAATATGATGCAGTTTTTGAAGTCTGAACGTGATGAAAAAAACACTGCTTTAAATTATTTAGGCTTACTTAAGACACAGATGCGCTCTGATGGTAGCGAACTGATGCCAGCAGTAGAAGTCAAATTTTGTAGATCACCATTAGAAAAGAAATGTTTTCAAGCAGGTAAGCTATTGAGAATAGTTTTTCACTTTCACAATAAAATAAAAACCGGATTAGATGTGAAAATCAGTTCATATCCTTGCTTACTTTTGTTGAGTATATACTTTCAAATTATTGAGGAGGTTATTATACAACTTAATAGGAGATTTCCGAGCAAACCAACATCCTGCATTAATGTCACTGCAGACGATTCTCTTCAGAGAACACAATCACATAGCCAGGAAACTTAAATTCCAAAATCCAGAATGGAACGACGAAAAGCTTTTTCAAGAATCAAGAAGAATTGTCATTGCAGAAATACAACACATCACCTTTAGTAGTTTCCTACCCAACATTCTCGGCTCGAAGATCATGAACCTCTTTGACCTGTACCCCCGTCCTATAGAAGAATACTTTACAGGGTACGATGACAGAGTGATACCAACGAGCAGAAACAGTTTCATGGCCGCTGCTTTTAGGTTTGGTCACAGCTTGGTAAATGACCATCTTGCGTTTAAAGATTGTGCTGGGAACAAGGAAAGAACACTATTTCGACATCTTTGGGGAAATCCTGATAAACTGTATGAAGCAAATGGAATTGAAAAAACATTACGTGGGCTTCAGGAAGAACATTCACAGAGTGTCGACAGGTAAATTAAAAGATAAGAGTTCGAATTCAGCCTTTGAATTTGTTTCACCTTACAGATGTAATACATGTACGTTACACATCTCTAAGACTTGAAAGGTATGCAAAAATATGATTACGTCGATTTCTTGTCTGTAATCTTAGCAATCCCTATTTTCTAAAAAAAAAAATTCCTCTCTCGATACCCAAGACATTATTTATATATTCATTTTGTAGCTGCAGGTCTGTAGCTTTCGGTCTGAAAACATTTAGATGGACGACCGGGAAGATTTAGTTTCATACGTGATAAAAAGTTGCAATTTACGGCGCACAAAAAATTGCGTCTGTTTTGACTGTTCAGTTTTATTTCCGAAGACATGTACAAATATTTGATTCTAAAAAATCCTTGTCATTTCACTACAAATTAATCAAATGTTATCACTTTAACTGCCTCTGATATTCTTTTAAACACCATCACCAGCTTTATCAAGTGCATTGTTTGAGTTTAATTACATGTAAAAATGGCGACTCTTGTTTTCCAAGTGTGAATTTAAAATGCTTCATTTTCCGAGGTCGGTTAGTGTGTTAAAAAAAGGTCTCGGGCAAGTAACGTGACGATATTAGGAGTAAATTGCCTTAAGAATTTAATGGTTACCGTACTATTTTATTCCACATGACTTGTGTGGAAACAAGGTAAAAAAACTAGCGCAATATTGTGCGCCGTAAATTGCAATATTTTAGACACATATGGAACTGTTGCTTCCATGCCACCAATCCGATTTTTTAGACTATTTAGTTAAGTTACAATTTATATGGGAGTTTTATTTTTTAATAAAAGGAATGATGAAAGCATAGATAGATACATGTATTGTATACAATAATTTTCTAACTAAAAATAAGAGAATGTGTATATTCAAAATCATCATTTTATAGATATAAGTCCGAAGAAATGATCCGGTTTTTTGAGAGTCCTGATCAAGCTGGGACTGACGTGATATCAATGAACATCAATAGAGGGAGGGACCATGGCATTGCTGGATATATGGAATGGAGAAAGATGTGCAAACTATCAACCGCTGATCAGTTCTCCTCCTTGACAGACCACACACCCGAGATGGTCAAACTACTACAAAGTCAATACAGGTTCGTAATGAAGAGTTTATTTTTCTTCAAAACTTTATTTGTTGTTCAAAACTTAAGACAATATAAGTTATTAAATTTTTTTTAATAAATTTTCCAAATGCTTGACGAAATTAAAAGTGTGGTATATCTGACGTGCATTACAAATCAATGTTAATATAAAAACGATAATAATAACGAGTAAAGCAATAAAACGATATTATAATCTAAAATATAAAAAAAATTCTTTAAAATAAGATTGACTGATACATGTACAATGTACCATTTATGTCAGCTATTTTTAATTAGTGTCTAACTGTTGTAAATATTGAATTAATATTCAAGTTAAAGTCATCTTTTGAATGAATCGTTCTTGATTTTAATGTTGGTATTTTTTTTAGACATCCTAGTGATATAGATTTATTTGTTGGAGGTGTAACAGAGACGCCATTGCCAGAAGCATTAGTGGGACCTACATTTGCCTGCATTATCGGTCTTCAATTCAAAGCTTTAAAATATGGCGACCGCTTTTACTACGAAAATAGCCACCCTGAAGTTAGATTAACCATAACACAACTGAAGGAAATCAAGAAAACAACCCTGGCTGGGGTTGTCTGCCGAAATACTAATATTGGTGAAATCCAGAAGGACGTGTTTTCTCATGGGTAAAATAGATTTCTATATATTTCTACGTATCGCCTTTTTCATATTTGTGTTTGCTTGCATGTTAAGTATAAACAAATGAATGATGTTTAAAACAGACGTTAAAAATATAACAAAAATATATAAAGATTGCAATTAGACATAACTGATTGCAGTACTTTGATTAATTTGATCGTGTAATATGTCCTTACATGGTTACTTATATTTTTTAATCCATTACTGTTTAATCATTCTCTATAACATGCTCTCATTAAAAGAAGAACAAAATTTTATTGTTAAAAGTTGGAATTCATTTTTTTTTTACTTTATTTCGCGTTATGTATGTAGAATACTAGATATATAACTTTTTGTATATGTTATTTGTGTTATTTCCTTTTTTTTACATTGTCTGTTTTTAGCTCTCCTCTCATTGATTGTGATGAAATACAAGATGACATCGACTTTACACTGTGGAAAGAAGTTCAAAATGACTAACAACTTTCACAAGGTCTTATTTCGTATTAATCCAATGGACTGTTGTAGATAAAGGATGCACGTTGCAAAAATAATAAAACTCAAATATTTCTGTATTAATATTATTAAAAATACATACAATGTATCAAGATTCTGAATGGTAAATGTACGATTTGTTGTTGATATTTATCTTATTTGAAATGTTACATATGTACATATGTAGCTTGATCTGGGTAGTAAGTAAAATTCAAAGACATTTAATATTTCTCTGCTGTTGGTCACTTTACTACGACGGTTTTACAACGCTACAACTTAATCAATGAAAGATTATGGAGATGTTTGACACAAATGAATAAGATATTCTTTAAACTTGCCTTATTATTCAAAATAGTAGCTTACGTTATGGCTTTTTTAACGTTTATTTTCAAATTTGGAAAAATGTGTCATTTATTACATTTTCAGTACTTAATAAATAATGCAGAAAAATTGGGAGGTGTGTAAACTATACAAACTTCAGTATTTAAAATTTTAAAAAAGCATAAACGACTTAACAGACTGCATGAGGTGAATGTGTAATTACATTAGAGTACCAGTCACTCCGTTGACTTGCTGTTAACCGATTTCTTTCTTTATCGCCTTTAAAATTTTATACGCAGAATGATGCTATCATTGGACATTTTCGGTTGTGTGAATAATTACTACGACTTATTATTTTCGAAAAAATGTCTGGAACTCCCAAAGCACTACAATTCTGTATTTCGTATAAATGTTTTTTATGCTGCACTTTTTTCAATATGGCAAATAAATAAGTATTATGCCCAATTGCAAGTTCACAATCATACACTAAAAGCCAATTGAATTTAGATAAAATAAAAACAATTTTTTTACCTTTTATTCTTTTGAAAATTGCATGTAACATTTAGCTAAGCGGTAGTTACTTGGTCGCGATGAAATGCAAAATTTTACGCACTTTTGTCAACCAGAAGAATATTTACATTTAATAAACAGTTCAATGCATTATTTACAAACAAAATATGCACATTAGATAAGAAATAATTGCATGAAATCCAAAGACAACGAAAAGAATATTACACGTCGGCCACGACTTTCAGTTGTAAATTCGGGTGTAACGAAATCGAAGGGTGTATATACCGGTACCTGGCCTGGGTGACAGTGCCTATTTACGAGCGACGTTCAGCTTTGATGCTGAACAACGCTCATAAATAGACAACGTCTCACAGGTTATGTTCCTAGTATTTAACCCTTCGATTTTGTTACACGCGATTGCTCACCTGAAAGTCGTGGTCGTCGTGTAGTACCCCTTTCGTGGTTTTTGGATTTTATGAATTCATTTCTTATTTTATGTTCATTATTGTTTTAAATCATGCATTGACCAACTTAATTGATGTACGTATTCTCCTCATGGCTTGAAAAACGTGCGTAAAATTTGATAATTATATCGCGACCATGTAACGCGGCGTGGCAAGTTCTACGTCCACACAGGTTAGATCTCTACAGCGGAGAACTTTGAACTGTTTAGAGGTCTGCGCCTTATATAGGGTTTGTAAGGACAGCAGTGATGAAAAAGAGATATGGCGGACGGTGCCTATATATGAGCAGTGTTCAGCTTTAATGTGACCAGTTTGGCAGTAGTGGTCAGTAGAGGGTCCGATAACGACATCAGTCAGATGCCACATTTTGCAGTTCCTGATTCTAGAAGTGGCGAATATCTCCAGTAAGATATAGAACTGGTATAGAAACTGTAACCTTTGAACTGAATATCTTGTAAAGCGGGCACATGTTTTCCTTGCCAGTAATCTTGTTTTGTTGTTATTTTGTAAATTTTGCAGGTAATTGAGCTTTAATGGTAAATATTCGTGTGTTTGTTTATTTATCTGGGATTTATTAGTCAATATGTGCTATTTTCGGTGCATATGGTTGTTTTGTGCAAATTCCTGAACAACAGACTGTGGGTCCTATGGAGGGCCATGTGGGCAACAGACGAATGTCGGGGGTGTACGCTGTGTTGGGCTGGATATAACTAGTCAGTAAGAAGTGGTTGTATACAGTAAGTCACGGACCTGTGAGTCCAGGGCTTGCGGTGAGGACGTATGAGGGACAGGCTGTATGACAACGACAGGAGCGACTCGGTTACATGGTGTCCTTGAACTGTTAAAGGTGTGAACCACGTGACTAAGTTCCTTTTCAGAGTGAGGGTATCAGTATGTTAAAATGACTTTTGTTACAAGTTACTTTTTATTGATACAGAGCTGAAATTTGAATTATTTATACCTTTTTGAATTATTAAACCTTAACATTTTCTGAGTTCGATCATTTCTTAACAAGTGTTTTATTGTTTGAAAACACTTTCTAAAGCATAATCTTGTAGTTTATTACATTTTTATATCGATACATTTTTGTCATAAAGTCGTTTACGTTAGAAATTCATTTCAAGTATGAGATATTTGTCTATTTGAATTATCTTTTTGAAATTTTTGTTTGAATGAGAGTAGTGTGAAAGATTGAGTGAGAATATTGATTTGTTTTGTTTATTTTTATTTTCATATTAAACATGTTTATTATTTTTACGAAGTCTCATTTTTTCATTCAGACGTACAAAACCAGAAAAACTCATTACAATCATATACTCGTTTAACGCCGAAGTTCCTCATTAAAGTTCGACACCTCTCAAATCCCGTATTCAATTTGTACAAGTTGTCTATCAAATACGGACATTGATATCAACAATCTGGATCACTGGCAAATCATTAATTTATGTAAATTGTTTTTGGTTCGATCTTTCAGTCCGCCAAACCTGTTCTACAATATTGCTACTGGTCAACAATGCTTAATATTCGTAATAAACCTAAATTTAAAAAGATACCAACATAAAAATTACTCTTTCAATAGATTATGAGTTTAAATAACAGATAACACTTTCAGAGAGATAGCAAATATTTTTTTCATAAATCTAGCGATTGAAATGTGACCTCCTTGAAATGACGATAATGTGATGACTATAAAGAAACTGATCGTTCTTTCTTTACAAACTTTAATTTTGTATGTTTAAAAGATAGTGTAATTACAAACTTTAATAATGTTATGTAAGTTTGAATAAAAGTGTTGTTCTTCTGAAGAATCCAAATGTAGGAGGAAACGCTATTTCTGTGGGATTTCTTCCCAAAGAGAGAAATTAATGTCATCCTGTATGGAATAACAGTTCACCAGTTGATCCCTAAAAGTAAAGATACATTAATACAAACCATATTGTTTAAGATATGTATAAATCATTTTCTCAAGGAAGAAAAAAAGAGGCCAAAAGGCCTTTGCGGTCACCTGAGTACCATAGCCCATACACAAACTTTTCGAGAAGTCGCATACTGTGGAATCATCAGATTTCGTGGTGACTCAGTTTTCGTAGAATTCGTGGGTATACCTCTCATCCACAAATATACACCCTCCACAAATATATAAATTAGGGTTAAAAAGTCATATCTCCCTTTGTAGGTTTAATAGAATACACGAAATTACGTCCCCTTGAACTTGTAAAATTTAAGCAACCCACGAATAATAACCTCCACGAATTTTAACACAGTATATGCATTTAATTAAGTTTCATTCTGGAGTACAAAAATGATAATTTTGTAATTATGAAACCTGTAATTTTTTGCAAAAACGTAAAGATCAATATTGTGCGCATAACCTCTATTTGAAAACGCCCAAGACTGATAGAAAATGATTTTCCAATATCTGTTAACATTCAAGATAGGTTTATGTGCATATTTTTCATACATACACTAAAACAAGGTGGCTAGTAATACATGTTATATTTAAAACAACCTCCCATTCCCCATCCCCAGGGACAGACAGAAACTGTCCTGTGGGCATTTAAACAAAAAAAACAGCTTTTAAAGCCATAAAGTGTTTCTCATTTTTCCTGTCCTAGCTTTTGAATATTCAATCTCCATAGACATTTTAGCACCATCTCCCATTTATACCAAAATAATTTTACATGTACTGCTTATTGCTTTTTTTGGTTAGTCAATTATTACTTTACTATGAACAAGTCTTTTTGTTTATTTACAATTAATGTACAAATTAGAAAAAATATACTTACATAACTCTTTTGATCATACAACTTTTTAATAACATTTTATTCAATGATCGATAACTAAAATGAACAAGAAAAGGAAGATTACTACATTATGAAGATGCAAGGGAAGATAACTCTATTCAATATTACAATCCCCCCCTGAACTCATTTCGAATGCTTTCACAATACCTTAACTTTGATAGACATTCTTCATTTTAAACAGGTTAATTTACTCATATCTTTCATTGAAATTCCTGAACAAAATAAATGATAAAACAAATAATACCCCCTCACAGCCATACAACCTAGCTTTACATGTAGGTGACATGAATATTACTAAAGATGACAGCTTAATGTTTTTTTTCTAAATATGCAGTCAGTTTTTATTCTGTGTCAGTAGAAGTTTTTAAGGTCAGACACGACCAATCTTCCATTTTTTCTATTTTTTCCTATCTCCACAATGTGAAGAGTTCCACTTCGTAATTTAAGAATTATATTTTTATGAAATATGATTTTTTTTTTTATTTAGATATAAAGTGTTCAATTGAAAATGTATAGTATGACTTTACTTTTAAGCACTTAAATACATTTTGTGTGTTATTTTAAGGAAAATTCGAAATATTCTAGCTCCAAAACGAGCCTGGTATTGTTCTTTTTGGGGGAATTTATTGGTTTAATTGTACATTAATAAGGAATAAAATATCAAAGAGAATTATATGAAACTGAGGGACGTCTCGTCCGTCCTTAAACATTATATACATCAACACTATATGATCATTTTGGACACACCCTGCATTCAGAACCCCTATCTTATACACCATATTAGTGTTTGGCCCCGCCCTAGATTCAAATTCCTATATTGGGAGACATGAAATTAAATATTTTGATAACTCCTTTACTTTCTTTCTTTATATGCAGTTTATTCAGTAGTAGCAGAAGTAAAGAAGACGATTTTTTTAAACATTTCATACAAATACACTAATTGACTATTTTGGCGCCCCGCCCTTGTGTCAGAACACGTACCCCGGGGGACATGAAATTGTAAGTTTTGGTAGAGAGTTTCCTGGTCTTTAAAATTTTGAATTCAGTTTTCCTTACAGGTGTGTGGGAGTAGAGAAGATACTTTTTAACATTAAATGCATTTACACCATACATCCATTTTGAGCCCGCCCTAGAGTCAAAACTTATACTCCAGGGGACATAAAATTTACAATTTTAGTGGGGGACATCCAGGTTACCATAATTATGAAGTCAGTTTTTCTTACAGATGTGTCAGAGTAGGGAAGAAGTGTTTAAACATAATATGCTTTGACGCTATATGGCCATACCCCCCCCCCCACGCCTGAACTCCTGACCCAGGGGCCATACATTTCGCAATTCAGGTAGATGACTTCGTGGAAATCATTACCATACATTCAGCTTCTCCCCACATTTGCAGGAGTAAAGAAGAAGATTACCTAAGTTTAAAATATTTTTACTATATGGCTATATTGGTCCTGCCGTAGGGCCTAAACCCCTGTCTCAGGGGTCAGGAACTTCAAGATGGTCTAAGATCTAATGTATCTTTACTCTATAGTCATATTGACCCCACCCTAAAGCCTGAACCCCCAACCCAGGGGCCATGGATTTCATTTTTGTGGTAAAGGGCTTCATATACACCGTAAACATGCATTCAGTGTTCATGCATTCCTGCATTCCTCACTTGTGTGGGGGTATAAAAGAAAACGTTTGTAAATATGGCTTTTCTTTTTGCAAATTTGACCTCGAAACTATATGTGGCGCCCCGGGGTATGGTAGAGCAATGTATTTCACAATTTAAGTTCATTTTACCATAGAGATACTTCACAGCACAAAATGGTAACCATTGGCCTTGTAGGTTTCAAGAAGAAGTATAACATGAAAAACTGTTAACGCACGACGGACGATGCCAATTGCAATAGGACACCTGAGTGAGTGATTTATAAATCAAAGAAGATTGATATTGATAAAATTATTACTACCTTCTCATCTACCTAAACTGTCTTGATATAAAATTATTATTACCCATGAGAAAACACGTCTTGTTGAATTTCGCCGATGTTTGAATTTCTGCAGATGATCCGAGCAAGGGTTGCTTTCTTGATTTCGTTCAGTTGTCCGATGGTGAACCTAGCATTAGAGTCGTCATTTTCGTAGTAAAAGCGGTCACCGTATTTAAGGGCTTTAAACTGAAGACCAAGAATGCAGGCAAATGTAGGCCCTACTAATGCTCCTGGCAATGGCGTCTCTGTGACACCACCAACAAATAAATCTATGTCAGCAGCACGTCTACAAATGGTCAAAATCATAAGAAAATAAAGTTAATAAAATCAGGAACAGTATATTTGATTGTTGTTTATATTGGTTACCATTATATGGTTGTAGTGAAATATGTTCTCTGATCAAACTAAAAAGGTACATGCATCTTGGAGTAAAATCAATCTACGCATTCATTGAAGTAAAAATGAATGTTCTTAATTATTATAAAGTTCTTTCATCTGTATAAATAGAGTTAATAAGATTCTTATTTTTTTTGGTAATGTTTAAGAGGAATTTTAGTAAGGTATAAAACTGAACTAATGTAAACCTGTATACACTTTGCAACAGTCTGACCATTTTACGACTGTGATCTGTTAAGCTATAGAAATTGTCAGCGGATGGCAGTTTGCACATTTTCCTCCATGCTAAATACCCCACAATGCCATGGTCCCTTCCTCTATTGATGTTTATGGATATCAGATCATTTCCAAATCCAGGTCGGTCCGGGCTCTCAAAAAAACGATCGGTAATTTCTTCTGTTTTATATCTTGAAATAAATAAAGATAACATTTTCGGGGGTTTTTTTATTGGAAAAAATCATGTTTCCAAGAAAAAATAGACGTTGGTGTCTTCACAAATAGTGCAATAGTTGACGTTTTGTTATTTTCTGTCGATGTCCTGTAACAGTATTTAATCTTATATGTACGGTACAATACCCATGGCTTCCAAAAATACTTCGAATTATTGAATTACTAGCCCAGAAAATTTCTTCTTAACGTGGATTTAACTTAACAACAAACGTTGCAATGTATAATGCAGATGTACTCGTATGTTAACATTAAAATCGAAAATTAAAACAAATGTTCAAAATCGTGACCATGCCCCTTTTACTACCTGTCAACACTTTGTGAATGTTCCTCCTGGAGGCCTCTTAGAGTTTTTTCGATCCCATCTGTTTCATATAACTTATCGGGATTCACCCACAGATGTCGAAAAAGCGTTCTCTCGTTGTTCCCATAATGATCTTTGAACGCAAGATGGTTATTTACCATGCTATGCCCAAACCTAAAAGCGGCAGCCATGAAACCGTTTCTTATCGTCGGAATGACCTTATCATCATATTTTGTAAAATATTTTCCAAGAGAACGCGGTTTCAAATCAAAGAGGTTCATGATATTCGAGCCGAGTATTTTCGGTAAGTAACTATTATAGGTGATGTGTTGAATCTCTCCAATGACAATTTTTCTGGATTCTTGGAATAGCATTTCGTCGTTCCAATGTGGATTTTTTGATTTAAGTTCCCTGGCAATGCGATTGTGCTCTCTCAGGAGAATAGTATGAACCGACATTAATGCAGGCTGTTGGTTTACTCGACGATCACCTATTATAAATTTAGTTCTTGAATATTCTTTTTTAACAATTAAAACATGACATATATATCCAACATGAACATCAACTCAGTATCAATAAGATTGCCAAATTCAAGGATCGGCATATCATGGATTGGGTATTATCTTTTGAATCATTTCATAAAGTATTTGCTAACTAGAAAAAAAATCTCTTTTCTAAACTTTACCTGCTTGAAAGCATTTTTTCTCTGATTGTGATCTGCAAAATCCACCATTTGCCTGTGGCATCATCTCGTTACCATCAGAATGCAGCGTTGTCTTTAGTAGGCCTTTTTGAAATCATAATTATTTTTCTTTAACCGATCATAACAACCGTCTCAACGAAACTTTTAAAATACGATATCTTCGTGTCAATTTTCAACGATTTCTTACTGACTGTGGTTAAAAATTATGACATCCCTTATAAACACTAATCATATCAATATATTTAAGAAAAAAAGGATCCGTGAAAACCCTTATGTTCCCATTTATAATTTGAACATACAGTAAAACATGGTTATCGCGAACACACTTATAATGAGTTGACGCTTACAGCGAAGTGAATTTCATTCACCAAGACTCTATTACATGTTAAAAACTCGACGAATATAACGAACTACGTTTATAACAAAATAAAATTGCCCGTCCCTGGGACTTCGTTATAAGCGTGTTTTACTGTAGATATCTTATCACAATCATTAAGTTCGATACATACCGTCTACTTTGGTTCGAATATTTTCATTTGTTGCGTCATTAGATCCATATAGATCAGAGGCGTCGACGAAACCTGTAAATTCTGACAGCTGTTGTCGGGTCTCTGTGTAAAAAAGATTGTTGGCAATATATGTTTATATATAAGTGGTAAATTATATATTTAAAAAAAACCCACAATTCCCTCTAGTCTCAAATCCAATCTGTATTTTTCACATGCACTACTATATTGATTCACAATTTTGATTTTCATTGATATTTTAGGTTAACTGAATTTTATTTCATGTTATTTGTTTGTCAGTAATGTTGATTTTTCCTTTAAAATATGGTTAAATATTATCAAGAAATAAATTCATGCATCTATAAAACTATATTTCAATTTCATATCAGATCACGCGACATTGTAATGTTGCTCTCTCATTCTCTCTCTCTCTCTCTCTTTCTCTCTCTCTCTCTCTCTCTCTCTCTCTCTCTCTCTCTCTCTCTCTCTCTGAGATCGATTGATCGAAAAAAAAAAATTTTTTAAAAACTGCTTACCAAAATTACATTTAAGATCTGGAGATGCTTTGGATCGTCTAAAGTTCAAACACAGCCTGTTAAATTGGCTAAAGTATGGGTCATCAACTCTAAGAAGAATAGGAATTTCACAATTATCTTTCCCGATGTCTTCACCGCAGCAGTCCAGTCTACCTCCTGTTGATGCTGTAATTATAAGTATAAACACAAATATAGGTAAGAGAAAAGTGCATATAATTTTTCTTGTTGCATTGAAATTTGCAGGAATTCAGAAAATACTTTACATAAATCACAAGTTTGACCTAGTATCATTTGGGTGAATACCTTTATTACTGAATGTGTTGTGCATGAGAGTTTTCCCGCACACTCATTTCAATGTCTTCAAAGTATTACATAAGTTGAAAAATACATGTATACACTCTTCAAAGTTAAGAAATTAAAAAGGCTACTGCAATGCTTAAGAAATGTTGTCAAAATTGTAGACAACACAGAGACTTCCAAGGAACAAAACTTACATCTAGCTTCTACTTTTTCTATCATATCATGGCTGGTTCTTTGTCCCCACAGCATCAGAAAATGAGAATGTCCCTCGAGTTCATGAATAGGCAAACTTTTTTCGTGAATCTGAAGGCGTATATCTCTTGGGTTTGGCAACCTCTTCCGGTGTTTACCGTAAAGTCTCGGTGAACCTTTACCTGGAAATTTGACATACACTAGGATAAAAAATGATATTCATACGGCAGAAAGCTGATTCGTACACCTAAGTAATACCGGTGTTTAATGACATAAAATTGTTTTAGTTAAATATCAAAAGGATTGTTTACGAGAGCAAGTTATATAACCAGATGCTTTACGTATATACAATCAGGAAAATCTCACTTTTAAAAGACTGTCGATATTTTGTAGTATATCTTGCATGCAGTTGAAATTTGTGCTTACATCATGTGATATATACACTGATCACGGAGTCCGACTAATGTTGTTGATTTACAGAGACAAAAGACCAAGAATGAACTATATGAGCGCAAACAGACAAGATTAAGGTGGAGTATCGGGGACTTTTACACCTAAAACACCTCTCCACTTTTTTAACAAAACAATTTTCTTACTATCTTTGATATTTTCTTTCATATCTTCTTCGGACTGCCCTCATAAAGATATCCAAAAGGTAAAGCCACTTAATCATGTACATATGTAGGTGTAAACGTTAACAATTTAACAATTTCAAATATCATCTCACTATGTAAAGTAAAGGTAAATTGGTGCATATTTTCAACAAACTCTTCGTATGTCTAAAAGTAACTTAGGCTTTAGTCTTTACATGTACTTTAATGTTACCACATCATAAGTGCTTTGTCTTGATAACTTAAAAAGGCTAATTGTCAACAAATTAATCATCAGTTCTAGATTTTTAGACAAGATTTGATTTCTATAGCCATTAACTGTTATTTAGAAAAGAAAACTTTCTAGTATTTTAGATTTTAATCTGAATACTTTACTACATCTTTACACCAGCTCTTCTGCTAAATAAGATTATTATTGTCTAAGAATGGCCATGATAGTCCAGCCCTCGTAAGAATATGAACAAAAAATAAACTGCTTACCGTCGTGATAATCCGATTTAAGAAAACGGGCCAACGGTGTTTCAGCCTTTCCCCAATATGGATACTTCAAATTGTTGCAACTTCCGTCATAAGTTCTATATTTAGCACCATCGTCACAATGAATTGGTTTTTCAAATTCACATTCTTCGGTTGAACGCTTTCCTTTTGGGTTTCTGGTAGTTGGAATGAACAACAGAAATAAATATGTCACGTATAATAAAGTTATCTAGAATAAGGAATAATTTTGATAGTACATTAGTATGGAACTATAGGGGTGAATTTGCTCGATATACAAAAAGCTACTTTCAAACGTTTTATATATGTGTTCTACCTTATTTTCATTTTCCATGACTGACAGTTTGTTTTTGTTATAAGTATCGAATTATGCCAGGTATTTCCACCTGTAAGCATTTTTTTTTTTCTTTGAATCCTTTCATATTGATTTAATATTTGGACTTATTAATGATTTAGGTTATCATAAAATCTACTTGACTTCAGAAAAAAATTAGGTCAAATATATTTCTACAGTTTAAGTACATGTTTGTGAATGTTTGCTTTCTACTTTTTAGGAGGCCGATTTGGGTTTTTTCCTAAAAGTACTCCTATAAAGCTTCATTTTATCATAAGGTCATAAAAGCACAATGGAAACACTCACCTACCGTACAACGGAAAATTGTTTAAAAGATAAAATTTTCTATGTAAAGGACTATGTGCGATATTACGCATTTTTCGCCCCCAAAATTTAAGTTTTTTTGAAGAACTTTAAGAATAAGGTGGCAGTTAGTGGAAATCATATTGAAAATAAATGTCAAAAAAGTTATCACCACAGTGACGTCATAATGTAGAAATGACGTCATGAAATTTGTCTTAATTTGATAAATTCAAGTTTTGTAGCAAAATATGGGGTTTTCCGATGGTTTTGCGACTGGGAAACACCGAGCGCAGGATTGCTCAAGTATCATTTTTAGTATGATGTGTATAATTATAGGAAGAAAACATACGTTAAAATCGTACTTGAGAAGACCTGCGCTCTATATTTTCAAATGCAAAATAAAAAGAAAAAATTACAATATTTTCATTTATTTGCATAATTGTGGGAATTGGGTCATTTATGTGACGTCATAGATAAACAACGAATGAGAAATGATGACTAAAATCAAGATAAAATGGTAGGCATCTTCCGTACACTGATTTGTGAAGATTTGATTTTTATGCGACACTATTAAAATAATGGTTAAAATTGGGACAGACATTAAACCATACCTTATAATATCCTTTGGATATTTTTATCTGTATTTTGTTCATTGTGTTCAATTTTATAAATAATATCGAAAACAAATCATAAAAAGTATAAAGACACTGTATTATTCTAGAATGCACATACTAATATATCATTTAGCCAAACTGATCATTATTTTTATAATCTAATAAAAAATATAATCAATATATTACACATATCGAAAGACTTCCATCCTACCTCATTATATAGCCTTAGAGTCAGCTGTAACTATGATCGATTTTCTCTTGTTATATGAAAGAACATTTAAACATTTTAACTTTATCATTGTGAAAAGATTAATTTGCCGTTATAAAATCTTATCGTTTTAAAAAAGGTTGACTGATATTCACCAATCGTTTGATCAATATCTTTGGACCGTTGAATTAGCTTGTAATCTACATTTTGACTTATAAAACATGAACAAGGTATTATCAGGTTAATTTATATAAACGTTCAGATAAATGTTTTTATACACGTTTAACTTTCTGACCAAGAATAATGATATAGGTATTGATCCAAGGACCTTCATTTTTGCAGTAGAGGAAATTGGGTTAAATTGGACACTTTTCGGTGAAATTTCAAACTACTCAAAAATGATGTAAGAATTCATTAATCCTCTATGTAGGTTTATAAGGTGGAATATAACTTTTATTAAATTAAAGGGGCATGGCCACGGTTTCTGCCTCAAATTTGATTTTTCTAATTCTAATTGTTAACAATATTTTAGTTTGGTAAAAATATCAAAACTTAGAGTGGTAAATCACGCATCCGCGTATTCAATACTCACGCGTATTGTTTGACCATAGAAAGCCCGTACTTAACCACCAGCGTAAATTACCACTTTTACAGTATTCAGTTTAGGCCTTAACCGTGGAAGTTAAAATTATGAATAACAACATGGCCTGAGCATTGTTCTAAGTTACTCAATCTATGAAACGTTTACATTAGGGGGTTAAAATACAGTATTAATGAATATTTTCTTATTTTAGATGATAGAGTTATATATATTGATACGTAATGTTACCTGGTTTTGTTAGATAGCAACACAAGATTTAATTCCATTGATATTTGTATTTCAACAAATATAGGAATAAGAATACAAACTTGTTTCCTTTTGGGGCTCGTGAGGCAGAATTTGGTGGTATCCCTGCGCTTCTGTATCCATGGCTGGACCGGTGTTCTCTGCAATTTTGGTAATTTCCCTCTGCAGTTGTTGTAAGAAGATAGTACTGATTGGGATTAGGGAGAAAACAGTCGTCTTCTGGTTCACCGGCGCTTCCCAAAGACAGGAATCCAATGCTGAAAATTAGACGGAATGTGTATCAGATTGACGATAGCTTAAGGTACATTTATGGACTAATAAATCCAATTTTGTTTTAAAGCAGTTTCAATCTTTTGAAGTATAAAGTATATAGGTTGCCAAAAAGATTCAACTTTTTCAAAGATCAACAAAGTTAAAATTATTTACTACGGACATTTTTATGAGCTGTTTTTTTTAATCAATGTTTAAATAAAATTGCCTACATATATATTAATAACTCCATAAATTAGGTTATTTCATTTTCAATATAATACACTTACCAAATGACAAGAGTTACTCCAAACATCTTCACTGCTGAACAACAATCGATCTTCAGTGACAAAGTCCCAATGAAACAAAGGTTTTAATGCAGTGTCTTCATCCGTGAAAAATATGTAATCAACGTATCATATTCGGCAAATCCTTTTCATGTAAAAAGTTTCATTGATTTTTTATCACATTAAAATTCAAAATCAGTTGTTAACCTTCAGATTTAACAGAAGGTACAAATAAAGATGAATTGTACATGATTGCTATAAACGTGCATTATTTGTAAATTTATAACGAATATGAAACAGTTATTCAGAATCATGCTCTGATTTGTGATTTCTTATTGAAATATATACTCATGCATACATGTTAAAAATGTATGAAACCATACCTTTCATGTATATATATTTTTTAATTTGCTTTAATCGTTTTCTACAGAATATTTATTTAAGTAAAATATTTTTTTGGGCATTACTTTTTAATATTAGGTTTTATCATATACTATATGTCGCAAATGTTCAACTAATTATAAAATATTCTATAACAGATGAGTTTTACCTTACAATACCTTGAGGTTTAATTTAGATTATTGTAAACTTTATGAATCTTATTCAGTGCATGAAAGCAATAAGAGAATAACAACTAGAGACGAGCTCGTTGCAAGCAACGATTAGGTCTTCCGTCGTAGCTGCGTCATACTTGTGACGTAATACAAAAATTGATACCTGACCATGGTGCAATATTAGATGTATAAACACTGTGTAAAAGAAACAAAGTACATGTATATAAGCAAATACAGATCTTTAAAAGTTGTCTGAAGTTTGATTCGCCGCATGTTGTTTTTTTGCATGTGCATTTTATTTTGAGAAACTTATCTAATCATCATAATTGACTCAATATACACAGAATATGGACGACGATTATAATCACACAGTGGGTATGACCGGTATGAACGTAAAAAGACCAAACATTTTACTCGCATTTTTTATCAAAAGCAAGGGCCAATGAATCTTTTAGAATGTATGCGGAGATCCTGGAAATTTTACAGGGGGTTCTGAAGAATAATTTTGTTTTTTGAGGGGGGGGGGGGGAAGGGGGGGGCATGCGCGGATAAGAAAAATTTTCCTGGGGTGGGGGTTGAGTGTCTGACGGTTATTTGAGTTTGCCTGGGGATGTCCGAAGCATATTTTTGTAATTTTATATTGTACATGTAATGGAAAGAAATTTTGCGGGGGTTGGGGTGGGGTCTGGAACCCTCACCCTACTCATCTAGATTCGCGCATGGGGAAGACCGTAAATTTGTTTTTATAACTACCCCGACTCTCACGGAAAAATCCATTCAGATCAATGGAAATTTCATTTACAAGACTCCGCGCCAGAATCAGAATGTCTCATTCATTAATTTTTTCGTAGTTATAGTGGACGAGTCCAAAATAGGAATTTTGAGACACATCATACAATGTGAACATATGCCGTGAATGCAGTTTACTTTGCGTCTATTTTCTTATTTTGAGAGTCCTTTTTATCTTGTTTATCATGGCTTGAAAATGACGGAAGGCCCTTGAATATTGTTATCTTTATGCAGGCACGTAGCATCCTTTTTGAAAGTGGGGGGGCCAGACTCATCCAAAAAATCTTGACAAGCAAAAAAAAAAAAAAAAAGACTTTCTCAAAATCTTCAAAATCCGAATCGGGGGGGGGGGGGGGGGGGGGGGCTGGCGTAGTATGTATATAACTTCAATTTCAATCCTAATTTCCTTATTTTTATATAATTTTTTTTACATCCTTGATAATTCAATTTTTTATAAGTAAATTTTAAAAAAAATAGTTGCTGTGAGAAAAAGTGGGGGGGGGGGGGGGGGGTTTGAATTAATAATTGCCTGACGATGCATCTTTAATGTATCAACATTTATATTCATAATTGATGAAAACGTTATATGGGATGTAATGAGCAACAATGAGCAAGAGTGTTCAGTTAAAAGGGCTTTTCACATTGCACGTGTGTAATCCTGATTTAAAAATAGATTGCCATATTTGAAAGGTCAAAAAAAAAAAGAGGGAGGTGTCATCGCAACAAGATGATACACATTGTCTAAGTAGTATAATGTAAGTAATAGTTTGTGTTGGATTATCATCATTAACAAAGAATCATCAGTTTGGATTAATTAAAACAAATATAAATTCATATAATTGGAATATTTACTTTTATTTAAAATGCCCACCTTTCCAAAACTTTTCTAAATATGATCGCATTTGTACTAGTGCCAGATGATGTAGCGCACCCATTACAGAGGTCACATCAAGTTCCCTGGGACGACAATAGCTTTTACCATTGCATTTCACACGCATCATTTATTCAGCAGATAAATTATTCCCATTCTTTTGTCATATCCTATCATTTAGACCTTTATTTAAAACATCAAAATCGATAAACAGTTCAGAATTTATAAACATCAAAGACATAAAAAAATTACCAAAATATCAATTTTTATAATAGTTTGTCGTAATTATTCTGAGTTATTTTTTGTTTCTTAGTGTTTCTTTTCTATCAAACATAGACGCACTTTCTCATTGCTGGAGACTTGAGTTTTTTTAGGTTAGATATTATGCAAATCTTCCTTACCTAAACCTAAACGGCAAAACGCTTAATAATGCAGTGCACTCTGCTGTTGAAATAGATGTGAATTAAATAGTGATGAGATAAATGTTTATTAAATACAGTTGTATACGCACGGAAAACGTTCAAAAAGTCCTTGTTTATTGACAAATGATGAATTTTGCACATATTGGTTTTTATCACATGGAACCCCCCCCCCCTTTTTCAAATTGCTGGATCCGCCTCTGGATACATGTACATTCCTAAGATGATTTAAAAATAATGAAATGATTTAATTTCCAGTGATGTACAGGTACATGCACTCGATCGAAGAAAAAGATTGAAATTGCTCCTAAACTCTGCACGTTCAGTTTAATAATTTATGATCCGCAGCGAAAATTAAATTTCATTTCTTATAAGATAGCCTAATTGATACATGCATGCTTCCATTGAATAAATTTGGGTAGTCAGGCAAGCTTTTTGGAAAGCTATTGCTTGTATAATATTAAGGGCAGACGCGACCTTCATGTATCTTCCATTTTTTCCTATCTCCACAATGTGAAGATTTCCACTTTGTTATTTCATAATTAAATCTTTATGTAATATGATTTTTTTGGTTTGAATATAAAGTGTTCAAATTAAAATATATAGTATGACTTTACTTATAAGCATTCAAATGCATTTTGCGTGCTATTTTAAGGAAAGTTCGAAATATTCTAGCTCCAAAACGAGCCTGGTAATGTACTCTAAATTTTTTGGAATTAATAGGTTTAAATGTTAATAAATAAGGAATGAAATATCAAGGAAAATTATATAAAATTGAGGAACGTCTCGTCTGTCCTTAATTAAAATAATATAAATAGACATCATAAATCCCATATCAAACGACATATAACCACTTGAATCTGCGCGTCTTAATGAATTTATGAACAGCGGCAAATTATAAGGTAATGTTAGCTGCAAGTCTGTATAGCCCTTGTATGAAAAATTTCGGATGGTACTCAATTTTTCCAGACGGAGAGCTACATATATGCAGCTAAGGTAACTAATAATGTTTCCGATGAAATACTTTGTTTAGTAATGCAAGGTTTTAAGAGAGCAATACTTATTTGTTTAAAAAATAACACCCTAATACTTTGCATTTCATTCGCTGTTTGTAGAACAAGCAGAACCAGTATTAGTTCGATCCCTACCGTATGTACATTGTTCGAATTTAATAGCCCTTGCATTGCATTGCATTGCAAATACAAAATATCTTTTAAAAATTCAACACTGAAAGTGTTTATCTATATGGCTATTAATCTATATGTACATGTACACATAGTGTACACATGTGATTCAAAATACCCCAAACGGAAAAATTCACTTATTGAGTCTACATTTTATAGAATTTGCAAAAAATACATTGCGGGTCTGAATGTTTGTTAATGTGTCAATCTATCAATATACAGTTTGTTAATTATTTTCGATTGCTAAGGCTACATCGTTTTTGATGAACATTGAACAACATTTATTTCCACGGAAGATAGCGAGTACAATTATAAAGCACAATTTAGTTAATTATCTCTTTAATATTGTGTACTAGTATGTAATAAATAATTTATAAATTGCTGCCGAAGGTTGTTTGGTATTTTCGTTTGTAGATGCATTGCAAGTAAAAAACGTGAAACGCGGGGCAAGTCATGATTAATATCCCTAATACCCGTTACTTAAAAATAGCGGGTTTGGATTCAAATATTATCGTATACGAATATTAAGTTCACTTTTTAAAATCATCTCCACGATGATAATATTATATATATCGGAAATCAGTATTTTGTTTTGCTTTAAAAGAAATGTTCTATCGGGAGCAATCCCGCGTTCGTTTAAATTGCCAGCGTACATTTGTCATGTCAGTAATACACATTGTGCTTTATATGACGGCCGTGTATACGTACTGTAGAAAAGTTGAGTTTAATTACCATGCATTCGAACCATTTTATTAACACATCTCCCAGTACTGAAACAATTCAAAATGTCTCTGTTACAGTAACACAGTGGGGCGTTAAACATGTGTACGTCCAGCTCTACAAGCATATGCACTGTCGTCAAGGCGACGGCCTGAATACAGCTAGCGACTCTTCTATCGATCGGTTACCTGAGTCTCGTAATGCATCTAAATATAGAAAGGGGCACAGTTATGAAACAAACAACAAAAATAAGGTCAAAGAGGTTCATCATTATGAAATGAATATGTACATATGAATAAAAACATTTGGGAACTTTATGTAGAATTATTTTTGCGCGCTGCATGTATCAGTTAGTGCATTACAAAAAGCCCTTTCATAACCTCCTAAACGTGCACACCCCCACAAAAATGGACCGAACTGACAACAATTGTTTCTGCAAATACTGGCTATAAATTACGAAAACATTAAATTGAATACCACGGAAGGATTCAAAATTAATTTCTTTACAACTTTGCTTCAATAATGCATTAGAAATTTTTATTCCTTTACAAGTTATTGACAAGAAACTTTGGACGCATCTAACTCCCTAATTATAGGGGCCAGCCCCTTTTTCTGTATACCGAATGAAAGGTCTGAGTAAGACCAAGATCTTTTAAAATACATGTTATAACAAATTTTTATCAGGTAAAAAACTAACACGGAAAATACGCGAATTTTTTTGAATTTTTTTCTTACCTTTGTTTCAACATCTATACCACCCCTTTTATTTGCATTTAAATAATAATTAAAATATATCTCGCACAAATTCAATGTATTAGCTTCCAAACCAGCCCATCTTTGAGACTCTGCCAGTCATCGTTATAGCTAAACCCCCTGGACAAAAGAAGTCGTTAAATTTTACTAAAAGGGGAATAACTCAAAACCGGATGGGGATTTTCCTCAAATAAAATATGCAACGACAACATCACGCGGCATGTTATCAGTCCTGAAAATTTCAAAACAATCGGTGAACAAACGAGCGAGATATTAAGGATCAAAGTTGGCGTCTAGAAGAAAAAAAAAAATAATAAGAAATTTGAAAATTTTTCAGAATAATAGTAAGGTCTTCCGTTGGAAACGGAA